>NC_092279.1:27363837-27608837 GCF_036320965.1 Panulirus ornatus
TGTCTCACTCAGCATGCCATCTCACCCTAAACAACCACATCCACAAACCTATCCTATAACATATTCAAACATCCTTCAAAACATCTCACTGTCTCTTTTTCACCTCTTTTCTGCCTGTTCCCACTTACCAATCTGCTATTATCACCACCTGTTCTCTACCCTTCTTACTATTCATCTTCCAAAACATTTTCCCAATAACAAAATGTTTCAAAATCTTGGTAACAAAAATAAGTGAAATGGAAATTAGGAGTTACAGAGTATCAAAGCACTTATATCAAATAAACCCAAACATATTGAGTGGGCCTGATAACCTAGTTCCAAGATTCTTCAAGAAGGTTAGATGACAAATTATACTTTCTATAATCAGATTGATAATGAAAGTTATCTGGAAATGGCAAATATGATCCCAAAACTTGAAAATATGCAAGCAATACACCTTTAATGACTGCCCAATTATAATTGCCTTGTATCAGTTCTAGGAAAATGTTGAAAAAATGTGAAAAAATTATAATACTGGCGAACAAGAACAGTTTTTTCAACAAAAGATCTTCTCTGACAAATTCAATAGATGTGGTGTACTTCTTTTCGACTCACATTTACATTTCCACTCTTACATCCACCTCTTTCCTTTATTTCCTTGTTCCAGTAAAATTTATCATTTTTCCTGAACTTTTCACTCAACTTTCCTCCAATTCCTTAATCTACCCTTTTTTTTTCACTTTGCTCAATCAGCTTCTTAAAATTCTGCCTACACATTTTATATGTTTTTTTTTTTTTTTTTTTATACTTTGTCGCTGTCTCCCGCGTTTGCGAGGCAGCGCAAGGAAACAGACGAAAGAAATGGCCCAACCCCCCCCCCATACACATGTACATACACACGTCCACACACGCAAATATACATACCTACACACCTTTCCATGGTTTACCCCAGACGCTTCACATGCCCTGATTCACTCCACTGACAGCACGTCAACCCCTGTATACCACATCGCTCCAATTCACTCTATTCCTTGCCCTCCTTACACCCTCCTGCATGTTCAGGCCCCGATCACACAAAATCTTTTTCACTCCATCTTTCCACCTCCAATTTGGTCTCCCTCTTCTCCTCGTTCCCTCCACCTCCGACACATATATCCTCTTGGTCAATCTTTCCTCACTCATTCTCTCCATGTGACCAAACCATTTCAAAACACCCTCTTCTGCTCTCTCAACCACGCTCTTTTTATTTCCACACATCTCTCTTACCCTTACGTTACTTACTCGATCAAACCACCTCACACCACACATTGTCCTCAAACATCTCATTTCCAGCACATCCATCCTCCTGCGCACAACTCTATCCATAGCCCACGCCTCGCAACCATACAACATTGTTGGAACCACTATTCCTTCAAACATACCCATTTTTGCTTTCCGAGATACTGTTCTCGACTTCCACACATTTTTCAAGGCTCCCAAAATTTTCGCCCCCTCCCCCACCCTATGATCCACTTCCGCTTCCATGGTTCCATCCGCTGACAGATCCACTCCCACTAACGCAGGGAACAGAGATTACCATGTATATTTTTTTTTTTTGCTTTGTCGCTGTCTCCCGCGTTTGCGAGGCAGCGCAAGGAAACAGACGAAAGAAATGGCCCAACCCACCCCCATACACATGTATATACATACACGTCCACACACGCAAATATACATACCTACACAGCTTTCCATGGTTTACCCCAGACGCTTCACATGCCCTGATTCAATCCACTGACAGCACGTCAACCCCGGTATACCACATCGATCCAATTCACTCTATTCCTTGCCCTCCTTTCACCCTCCTGCATGTTCAGGCCCAGATCACACAAAATCTTTTTCACTCCATCTTTCCTCCTCCAATTTGGTCTCCCACTTCTCCTTGTTCCCTCCACCTCCGACACATATATCCTCTTGGTCAATCTTTCCTCACTCATTCTCTCCATGTGCCCAAACCATTTCAAAACACCGTCTTCTGCTCTCTCAACCACGCTCTTTTTATTTCCACACATCTCTCTTACCCTTACGTTACTTACTCAATCAAACCACCTCACACCACACATTGTCCTCAAACATCTCATTTCCAGCACATCCACCCTCCTGCGCACAACTCTATCCATAGCCCATGCCTCGCAACCATACAACATTGTTGGAACCACTATTCCTTCAAACATACCCATTTTTGCTTTCCGAGATAATGTTCTCGACTTCCACACATTCTTCAAGGCTGCCAGGATTTTCGCCCCCTCCCCCACCCTATGATCCACTTCCGCTTCCATGGTTCCATCCACTGCCAGATCCACTCCCAGATATCTAAAACACTTTACTTCCTCCAGTTTTTCTCCATTCAAACTTACCTCCCAATTGACTTGACCCTCAACCCTACTGTACCTAATAACCTTGCTCTTATTCACATTTACTCTTAACTTTCCTCTTTCACACACTTTACCAAACTCAGTCACCAGCTTCTGCAGTTTCTCACATGAATCAGCCACCAGCGCTGTATCATCAGCGAACAACAACTGACTCACTTCCCAAGCTCTCTCATCCACAACAGACTTCATACTTGCCCCTCTTTCCAAAACTCTTGCATTCACCTCCCTAACAACCCCATCCATAAACAAATTAAACAATCATGGAGACATCACACACCCCTGCCACAAACCTACATTCACTGAGAACCAATCACTTTCCTCTCTTCCTACACGTACACATGCCTTACATCCTCGATAAAAACTTTTCACTGCTTCTAACAACTTGCCTCCTACACCATATATTCTTAATACCTTCCACAGAGCATCTCTATCAACTCTAGCATATGCCTTCTGCAGATCCATAAATGCTACATACAAATCCATTTGCTTTTCTAAGTATTTCTCACATACATTCTTCAAAGCAAACACCTGATCCACACATCCTACATCCTCTACCACTTCTGAAACCACACTGCTCTTCCCCAATCTGATGCTCTGTACATGCCTTCGCCCTCTCAACCAATACCCTCCCATATAATTTACCAGGAATACTCAACAAACTTATACCTCTGAAATTTGAGCACTCACTCTTATCCCCTTTGCCTTTGTACAATGGCACTATGCACGCATTCCGCCAATCCTCAGGCACCTCACCATGAGTCATACATACATTAAATAACCTTACCAACCAGTCAATAATACAGTCATAAAGAATATATATATTTTAAGAGAATTGGGGTAAGAGAGTATGATTAAACTTAAGGGAGAATAAAAATAAGTTTTAGAAGGAGGTAAAAAAAAGTGTGAAAGAAAAGAGAAGAAATGAAAACAATGGTGAAGGAGGCAAGGGGAAGTCATAAAAGGTACTGATGAAGTGAGTAGATGGAGTGAGTATTTTGAAGGTTTGTTGAATGTGTTTGATGACAGAGTGGCAGATGTAAGGTGTTTTGGCTGGGGTGGTATGCAAAGTGAGAGGGTCAGGGAGAATGGTCTGGCCAAGAGAGAGGTGATGAAAGACTTCTGGAATATGAAATCCAGCAAGGCAGTGGGTTTGGATGGTATTGCAGATGAATTTATTGAGAAAGGGGGAGGGTGACCTGTGTTGTTGATTTTGGTAGACATTCAGTGTATGTATGGATCATGGTGAAGTGCCTGAGGATTGGCAGAATGCATATACATATTGCCATTGTACAAAGGCAAAGGGGATAAAGATGAGTGATCAAACTAAAGAGGCCTAAGCTTGTTGAGTATTCCTGGAAAATTGTATGGGAGGGTATTGATTGAGAGGGTAAAGGCATGGACAATGCATCAGATTGGGGAGGAGCAGTGTGGCTTCAGAAGTGATACAGGATTTGTGGATCAGGTGTTTCCTTTGAAGAATGTAAATGAGAAATATTTAAAAAACTGATGGATTTATAAGTGGCATTTATGGATTTGGAGAAGGCAAATGATAGGGTTGATTGAGATGCTTTGGGGAAGGCCTTAAGAGTATATGGTGTGGGAGGCAAGCTGTTAGAAGCAGTGAAAAGTTTTTATCAAGGATGTAAGGCATGTCTATGAGTAGGAAGATATGAGAGTAACTGGTTCCAAGTGAAGGTCAGTTTGTGGCAAGGGTGTGTGATGTCTCCATGGTTGTTTAATCTGTTTATGGATGGGGTGGTTTGGGAGGCAAATGCAAGAGTTTTGGAGAGGGGGGGAAGTATGTAGTCTGTTGGGGATGAGGGGGCTTGGGAAGTGAGTCAATTGTTAGTCGCTGATGATACAGCACTGGTGGCTGATTCAAGTGAGAAACTGCAGAAGTTGGTGACTCAGTTTGGAAAAGTGTGTGAAAGGAGAAAGTTGAGAATAAATGTGAATAAGAGCAAAGTTATTAGTTTCAGTAGGGTTGATTGCCAAGTTAATTGGGATGTAAGTTTAAATGAAGAATAGTTGGAAGTGAAGTGTTTCAGATATCTGGGAGTGGACTTACCAGCGAATGGGACCATGGAAGAGGAAGTGAGTCACAGGGTGGGGGAGAGTGTGAAGGTGTTGGGATCGATGAAGAATGTGTGGAAGGAAAGAACATTGTCTCAGAAAGCAAAAATGGGTATGTCTGACGGAAAAGTAGTTCCAACAATATCATATGGTTGCGAGGCATGGGCTATACATAGGGTTGTACAGAGAAGGGCAGATGTGTGGGAAATGAAATGTTTGAGGAATGTGCGGTGTGAAGTGGTTTGATCAAGTAAGTAATGAAAGGGTAAGAGAGATGCGTGGTAATGAAAAGAGTGTGATTGAGAGTGCAGAAGAGGGTGTGTTGAAATGGTTTGGACACATGGAGAAAATGAGTGAGGAAAGATTGACAAAGGGGATATGTGTGTCAGGGGTGGAGGGTACAAGAAGTGGGAGACCCAATTGGAGGTGGAGGGATGGAGTGAAAAAGATTTTGAGTGATTGGGGCCTGAACATACAGGAGGGTGAGAGGCATGCAAGGAATAGAGTGAATTGGAACAATGTGGTATAATGGGGTCAACGTGCTGTAAATGGATTGAACCAGGGCATGTGAAGTGTGGGGGTAAACCATGGAAAGTTTTGAGGGGCCTGGATGTGGAAAGGGAGCTGTGGTTTCAGTGCATTACACATGACAGCTAGAGACTGAGTGTGAGCAAAGGTGGCCTTTGTTGTCTTTTCCTAGTGCTATCTTGCACGCATGCAGGGGGAGGGGGGTGTCACTTCATGTGTGGCGGGGTGGTGCCGAGAATGCATGAAGGCAGCAAGTATGAATATGTACATGTGTATATATGTATATGTCTATGTATGTATATGTTGAAATGCATAGGAATGTATATGTGCATGTGTGGCATTTATATATATATATATATATACATGTGTATGTGGGTGGGTTGGGCTCTTCTTTCGTCTGCTTCCTTGTGCTACCTCGCTATCGCGGAAGACAGCGACAAAGTATAATAAAAAAATATAAATAGTAGAGGATGTGTGGATCAGGTGTTTGCTTTGAAGAATATATGTAAGAAAAACTTAGAAAAACAAATGGATCTGTATGTACCATTTATGGATCTGGAGAATGCATATGATAGTTGACAGAGATGCTCTATGGAAAGTATTACGAGTATAAGGTGTGGGAGGTAAGTTGCTAGAAGCAGTGAAAACTTCTTATTGAGGATGTAAGGCATGTGTACGAGAAGGAAGAGAGGAAAGTGATTTGTTCTTAGTCAATGTCAGTTTGCAGCAAGGATGCATAATGTATCAATGGTTGTTTAATTTGTTTATGGATGGGTTCATTAGGGAGGTGAATGATTGAGTTTTGGAGGGAGGGGCAAGTATGCAGTCTGTTGGGGATGAGAGGGCTTGGGAAGTGACTCAGTTGTTGTTTGCGGATGATACAGTACTGGTGGCCAATTAGGGTGAGAAACTGCAGAAGCTGGTGACAGAATTTGGTAAAGTGTGGGAAAGAAGAATGCTGAGTGTAAATGTGAATATGAGCAAGGCTATTAGGTTCAGTAGGGGTGAGGGACAAGTAAATTGGGAAGTGAGTTTGAATGGAGAAAAACTGGTGGAACTTAAGTGTTTTAGATATCTGGGAGTGGATTTAGCAGCAGATGTAATCATGGAAGTGGAAGTGAGTCACAGGGTGGGGGAGGGGGGCAAAGGTTCTGGGAGCGTTGAAAATGCGTGCAAGGCGAGAACGTTATCTCAGAAAGCAAAAATGGGTATGTTTGTCAGTGGTTCCAAATGGGTATGTTTGTTAGTTGTTCCAACAATGTTATATGGCTGTGAGGCATGAGCTATAGATAGGGTTGTGCGGAGGAGGGTGGATGTGTTGGAAATGCGATGTTTGAGGACAATATGTGGTATGAGGTGGTCTGATCAAGTAAGCAATGAAAGGGTAAGAGAGATGTGTGGTAATAACAACAACGTAGTTGAGAGATCAGAAGAGGGTGTATTGAAATGGTTTGGCCACATGGAGAGAATGAGTGAGGAAAGGTTGACAAAGAGGATATATGTGTCAGAGGTAGAGGGAACGAGAAGTTGAAGACCAAATTGGAGGTGGAAGGATGGAGTGATAAAGATTTTGAACGATCAGGGCCTGAATGTACAAGAGGGTGAAAGGCGCACAAGGAATAGAGTGAATTGGATCGATGTGGTATACCGGGGTCCACGTGCTGTCAATGGATTGAATTAGGGCATGTGAAGGATCTGGGGTAAACCACAGAAAGTTCTGTGGAGTCTGGATGTGGAAAGGGAGCTGTGGTTTCGGTGCATTACATATGACAGCTAGAGACTAGGTGTGAACGAATGTGGCCTTTGTTGTCTTTTCCTAGCACTACCTCACACTAGTGCAGGGGAAGGGGTTGTCATTTCATGTGTGGCGGGGTGGCGACGGGAATGAATAAAGGCAGCAAGTATGAATTATGTACATGTGAATATATGTATATGTCTGTGTATGTATAAAAGATGTATAAAAGAAAGAGGCAGGAGGTTAAGAGAAAGGTGCAAGAGGTGAAAAAGAGGGCAAATGAGAGTTGGGATGAGGGAGTATCATTAAAGTTTAGGGAGAATAAAAAGATGTCTTTTGGGGATGAGAAAGCTTGGGAAGTGAGTCAGTTGTTGTTCGCTGATGATACAGCGCTGGTGGCTGATTCATGTGAGAAACTGCAGAAGCTGGTGACTGAGTTTGGTAAAGTGTGTGAAAGAAGAAAGTTAAGAGTAAATGTGAATAAGAGCAAGGTTATTAGGTACAGTAGGGTTGAGGGTCAAGTCAATTGGGAGGTGAGTTTGAATGGAGAAAAACTGGAGGAAGTGAAGTGTTTTAGATATCTGGGAGTGGATCTGGCAGCGGATGGAACCATGGAAGCGGAAGTGGATCACAGGGTGGGGGAGGGGGCGAAAATTCTGGGAGCCTTGAAGAATGTGTGGAAGTCGAGAACATTATCTCGGAAAGCAAAAATGGGTATGTTTGAAGGAATAGTGGTTCCAACAATGTTGTATGGTTGCGAGGCGTGGGCTATGGATAGAGTTGTGCGCAGGAGGATGGATGTGCTGGAAATGAGATGTTTGAGGACAATGTGTGGTGTGAGGTGGTTTGATCGAGTAAGTAACGTAAGGGTATGAGAGATGTGTGGAAATAAAAAGAGCATGGTTGAGAGAGCAGAAGAGGGTGTTTTGAAATGGTTTGGGCACATGGAGAGAATGAGTGAGGAAAGATTGACCAAGAGGATATATGTGTCGGAGGTGGAGGGAACGAGGAGAAGAGGGAGACCAAATTGGAGGTGGAAAGATGGAGTGAAAAAGATTTTGTGTGATCGGGGCCTGAACATGCAGGAGGGTGAAAGGAGGGCAAGGAATAGAGTGAATTGGAGCGATGTGGTATACCGGGGTTGACGTGCTGTCAGTGGATTGAATCAAGGCATGTGAAGCGTCTGGGGTAAACCATGGAAAGCTGTGTAGGTATGTATATTTGCGTGTGTGGACATATGTATATACATGTGTATGGGGGTGGGTTGGGCCATTTCTTTCGTCTGTTTCCTTGCACTACCTCGCAAACGCGGGAGACAGCGACGAAGCAAAAAAAAAAAAAAAAAAAAAAAAAAAAAAAAAAAGATGTTTTGCAGGGAGGTACATAAAGTGCAAAAGACAAGGGAACAAATGGGAACTTCAGTGAAGGGGGCTAATGGGGAGGTGATAACAAGTAGCGGTGATGTGAGAAGGATATGGAGTGAGTATTTTGAAGGTTTGTTGAATGTGGTTGATCATAGAGTGGCAGATATAGGGTGTTTTGGTCGAGGTGGTGTGCAAAGTGAGAGGTTTAGGGAAAATGATTTGGTAAACAGAGAAGAGGTAGTAAAAGCTTTGCAGAAGATGAAAGCCGGCAAGGAAGCGGGTTTGGATGGTATTGCAGTGGAATTTATTAAAAAAGGGGGTGACTGTATTGTTGACTGGTTGGTAAGATTACTTAATGTATGTATGATTCATGGTGAGGTGCCTGAGGATTGGCGGAATGCTTGCATAGTGCTATTGTACAAAGACAAAGGGGATAAAAGTGAGTGCTCAAATTACAGAGGTATAAGTTTGCCTTACATCCTCGATAAAAACTTTTCACTGCTTCTAACAACTTGCCTCCCACACCGTATACTCTTAATACCTTCCACAGAGCATCTCTATCAACTCTATCATATGCCTTCTCCAGATCCATAAATGCTACATACAAATCCATTTGCTTTTCTAAGTATTTCTCATATACATTCTTCAAAGCAAACACCTGATTCACACATCCTCTACCACTTCTGAAACCACACTGCTCTTCCCCAATCTGATGCTCTGTACATGCCTTCACCCTCTCAATAAATACCCTCCCATATAATTTACCAGGAATACTCAATAAACTTATACCTCTGTAATTTGAGCATTCACTCTTATCCCCTTTGCCTTTGTACAATGGCACTATGCAAGCATTCCGCCAATCCTCAGGCACCTCACCATGAATCATACATACATTAAATAACCTTACCAACCAGTCAACAATACAGTCACCCTCTTTTTTAATAAATTCCACTGCAATACCATCCAAACCAGCTGCTGTGCCAGCTTTCATCTTCCACAATGCTTTTATTACCTCTTCTCTGTTTACCAAATCATCTTCCCAAGCCCTCTCACTTTGCACAGCACCTCGACCAAAACACCCTATATCTGCCACTCTATCATCAAACACATTCAACAAACCTTCAAAATACTCACTCCATCTCCTTCTCACATCACCACTACTAGTTTTCACCTCCCCATTAGCCCCCTTCACTTAAGTTCCCATTTGCTCCCTTGTCTTACACACTTTATTTACCTCCTTCCAAAACATCTTTTTATTTTCCCCAAAATCTAATGATACTCTCTCACCCCAACTCTCATTTGCTCTCTTTTTCACCTCTTGCACCTTTCTCTTGACCTCCTGCCTCTTTCTTTTATACATCTCCCACTCATTTGCATTTTTTTCCCTGCAAAAATCATCCAAATGCCTCTCTCTTCTCTTTCACTAATAATCTTACTTCTTCATCCCACCACTCACTACCCTTTCTACTCAACCCACCTCCCACGCTTCTCATGCCACAAGCATCTTTTGTGCAAGCCATCACTGCTTCCCTAAATACATCCCATTCCTCCCCCACTCCCCTTACTTCCATTGGTCTCACCTTTTTCCATTCTCTACTCAGTCTCTCCAGGTACTTCCTAACACAAGTCTCCTTCCCAAGCTCACTTACTCTCACCACTCTCTTCACCCCAACATTCTCTCTTCTTTTCTGAAAACACCTACAAATCTTCACCTTCGCCTCCACAAGATAATGATCAGACATCCCTCCAGTTGCACCTCTCAGCACATTAACATCCAAAAATCTCTCTTTTACGCGCCTATCAATTAACACGTAATCCAATAACACTCTCTGGCCATCTCTCCTACTTACATACGTATACTTATGTATATCTCGCTTTTTAAACCAGGTATTCCCAATCATCAGTCCTTTTTCAGCACATAAATCTACAAGCTCTTCACCATTTACATTTACAACACTGAACACCCCAATTATACCAATTATTCCCTCAACTGCATTCAAATCACCCATCACTATAACCCGGTCTTGTGCATCAAAACCACTAACACACTCATTCAGCTGCTCCCAAAACACTTGCCTCTCATGATCTTTCTTCTCGTGCCCAGGTGCACATGCACCATTAATCACCCATCTCTCTCCATCAACTTTCAGTTTTACCCATATCAATCTAGAATTTACTTTCTTACACTCTATCACATACTCTCGCAACTCCTGTTTCAGGAGTAGTGCTACTCCTTCCCTTGCTCTTGTCCTCTCACTAACCCCTGACTTTACTCCGAAAACATTCCCAAACCACTCTTACCCTTTACCCTTGAGCTTCGTTTCACTCAGAGCCAAAACATCCAGGTTCCTTTCCACAAACATACTACCTATCTCTCCTTTTTTTCTCATCTTGGTTACATCCACACACATTTAGACACCCCAATCTGAGCCTTCGAGGAGGAGGAGCACTCCCAGCGTGACTCCTTCTTCTGTTTCCCCTTTTAGAAAGTTAAAATACAAGGGGGGGAGGGTTTCTGGCCCCCCGCTCCCATCCCCTTTAGTCACCTTCTACGACACATGAGGAATGCGTGGGAAGTATTCTTTCTCCCCTATCCCCAGGGATATATGTATATGTGTATATATGTATGTATATGTATATGTGTATATATGTATGTCTGTGTGTATATATATGTATACGTTGAGATGTATAGGTATACATATGTGCGTGTGTGGACGTGTATGTATATACATGTGTATGTGGGTGGGTTGGGCCATTCTTTCGTCTGTTTCCTTGTGCTACCTCGCTAATGCGGGAGACAGCGACAAAGTATAATAAATAAATAAATATATAAGTGTGTGTGTGTGTCTACTTTGCTTATCTCAATAACACTTAGACTGTTATTAATGTAGATCAAAACTCCACCACCTACACTGTATAAGCAATCTTTCATAAATAGTTTGTATCCAGGTACTGCTATCTCTGCGATTAAGTGTTTATTCTCAGAGTTTACCCAAGTTTCTGAGATTGCAATAATGTTCGGTTTTTCAGTAACTGCATAGGATATTAGTTCATCACGTTTCATAATGATGCTCTGGGCATTCATATATATTAAACTTATGTTTCTTGGAGATGAATCCTAGACTGAAATTGCCTTTTTTTTACTGTCTGTATGCATATCTGTATTATCACTGATAATGTCTTGCATGTGCAGTAGTGGGAGAGAGACAGTTCTCCATCTGTTTTGGGTTCACCACCTTACTCTGACCCTCCCTACACACACTGGACCCTACCAACCATGGTCATAAAAGTTACCTGAGAGTTGACTTGTAGCTGTGCTAACCCGCTACTTATACTGCCTGAGTTGTTCACAACTAACCTTACTTGACCTTTCTGTGCTACTTCCTCTGCATGTGAGGTCACTATTACTCCCTAAGAATCCCTACTGCCAATGTCCCATCTATCCTCTACTGCTACCCTTATAGTGGTCAAACTGGATACCTTGTTCCTCAGATCCCTTTCACACTCAGATCCCCCCAGCACCAACCCACCTCCCACAGCTACACTCTCACCCATCCCCATTCTCCTAGTTCCTTCATTAGCTCGACCGTAATTTGCTCTCCTGGGTAGTTTATCTCTACTGAAAAAAAGACCAAATGTTCTATAATACTTGGCTCATCATGCTCTACAGTGATACAAAATAAAACAAAAAATGATATAACATACCTGTTCTTCTTTTGAAATGTAAAAATTCGGCTCATGTCAAAAGAAATAGTGCCTGACAGGAGATCATACATCGTAACATCCAGTGATGTGTTACTTTCTGATTTGGGAAACATCTTTTGGAGGTAAGGCAACTTCATTACAACTCCATCTGCCACTTGTTTTGGAGACATATTATGTTTGGCAAGGATAGACCACAAGGAGTACATCTCCTGATCTTCAACATCTGGTTCATTATTTACATCATACTCAAAGAAATCTTGTAATTTCTTGGTTGGAGCAAAAAGCATTGTTAGAAAAACTGGGAACTGCAGCTCTGAAGGATTTTGACATGTTTCACTAAGAACTGCAAGATTTTTCAAACTCAAATCGTATAAGGCTTCCTCGCCTTTTGTTTTCAGGAGCTTCGTGAATGGGACAATCATACTAACCCAAGATGGCAATCCCATATTCTCTAATGCTTTGCCCTCAAAGGCATCTGAAGAGAAATTCTTGACATAATCATATGCTGGTAGCACAAGATCATGAGCCCCAAAGAATTCCATGATTACTGTGTGTATGTAACTACCTGAGACTTGGCAAGTATGGTTTCCATTGAAATCAGCAATTAGTTCAAGGGCACCAGACACAAGCAGCCTTTTCATTAGTAGCTCAGCTTTTTTTTTTTCACTTGTCATGAAGACTCCACTTCTGGCCAAAATATTCAAAAGTAATTCAACAAATGGTTCTTTAGCAATTACAATGAGATCTATCATATACTGGGTAATTGGCTTGAACAGTTCGCCAGACCAGAGACTGTCCCTGCAGTCATAAGCCTCAAAACTCTGCACACTCCAAGAATCATCATCAAGCATTTGAGAGGAAGAATCTAGAGAGTCATAGGACTGAACAGAAGATTCCACATCACTTGGATATAGTGGTCCACTCAGCAAGCTGAGTCCGGCAAACTTCGACTCTAATGTGTTTTCTTTTTTCTCATTTCTGTCAATACTATGTTTCTCTGAAATGAATGATCCCACTTGCAGGCCTCTGGGTGACCTAAATTTGGGATCTACCCAAATAAGCTCTTCACTCTGTATAAATTCAGAATCATTCAGGTCTATCTCTTGACCATGAAATTCCTTAAATATCCACCTTTTCAAGTTCTTCAGATCATGTTGATAGAGAAGGTACTGCCACATTACATCTGCATCCACAGTTTCTAAAATCTCTGCATCTGCAAGTTTAAATAAATAAAAAATTCATTAATCATTTCTTGGAAATGAGACAAATATAACATGTGAAATTATACATTCTTAAAAATATTAATAGTTCTTACCTTTTCTTTATTACTCTGAAGACATAGACACACAAAAAGTACCACCTACTATTCTACAGAACTCATTCATTAAAAATTTGCCTATTCAAGAAGATTTTCAAGAAACTGAGAGATTTGCTCACACAATATCACCAACACAGAGGTTAACTTTCACATAAAATGATTTTCATTAGATGAATTGAAGGTGTAAGCAAGCCTTTACACAACTGATCCATCCAGTGGAAATGAGAATCAAGTCAATGATACTAAATTGGCAGATAAATCTATAAAATTGATTTTATATTACTAAAGACAAAAAGAGAGGGGAAAAAAAGGCACAAATCAATATTATATTACTCGAGACAAAAAGATAGGGGGGAGATGAGAAATAGCACATATATACTTTTCAGTGTGGCATACATTAGAAATGCCACCCCCTTCATGTGCTGGGGATTTACAAAGATAAAAAATTGAAATTTAGTTTTAAAAATCTTTTCTCTTTGAGGCAGTGTTTGAGAGCAAACAAGATAATCCTTATGGAATATCAAAGTCTGGTTCACTTTAGATCTC
This sequence comes from Panulirus ornatus, assembly GCF_036320965.1. Lineage (NCBI taxonomy): Eukaryota > Metazoa > Arthropoda > Malacostraca > Decapoda > Palinuridae > Panulirus > Panulirus ornatus. The sequence continues at coordinate 27,377,497 of NC_092279.1, forward strand.
CAGATAATGGTGAGGAAAGCTTGGTTATAACTCATCCTTTCCAGATCAAACTACTGTTAGCTAAGGCTATATGCTCAGCTCACACAATTCAGCCTACCTCAGCCATGCAGCAACCACCATGAGGTGATGCCACCCAGGTTACTATTACTAGATCATACCCCCCCTCAAACTTTATTATGGGATGCAATGCCAATCCCACAGCAGATGTGAAAATGCTCAGAGAAAAGGGTTTTAAACAAAGGAGGGGATGGCTGGGTAGGGTAAGGAAAAAAAAAGTAATTGCTCACACACACTGCCTCAGAGACAGTAAGGAAAAGAGAGGTAATTGCTCACACACGTTGCCTCAGAGAGAGGTTTTTTTAAACTAAAAACCTAAATTTCTCTTCTCAGCACTCAGTCTGTAAGCAAATGAAAGTATACACACTTGAAGGAGGGGGGAGGGGAGGGGAGGGGTTCAGAAAGAGGACTTTCCATGCAATTATAAACTACAGCAATAATATTATCTTTATTAGTGACTCAGCAGAGAGCTTGAAATAGACAATCTGGTAGGGAAAGTTCCTACTGCAAATGAAAGGATGCTCACTTAAAACAGGAGGGTGAAAAAATGGGCTTTTCTATAAGCTAAAGGCTTCATCAATGATTTAATTACATTCAATGCTGTCTTGGCAGAGAGCTAGAAACAGATATTCTGGTAGGAAGAACCCTAAGATCCACTCTCAAAACTATGGTACCATTTAATGAAGGAGGAGGATGAATGCAAAAGTTCCCATTCACTCATTTTCTCTTACAAAAAATTCCTGAGGAAGGTCCAAGAAGAGGCCACTTTCTTAGAGCAAGTGTATTAGCTTATAGGTCAATGTAAGTCAGGATGACAAGTTTTTTGACCCATGAACATATATTTCTCACTGAGAGGGATTCCTAGGATCCAGGATACAAAAGCAAGTGATTTTCTTTGTAAACTTGCAAGACATCCAGAAGCCTTAGAAATTTAAATGAGCACAGGGAATTTAGGTTTCTTGAAAAATATTTTCAAGACTGGATGATAATGGAAGTATTTCTAAATATAACAGTTTCATGTAAATGCTAAAAACTAGGGTCTGTATTGATTTTGAGCTGTAAAAGCTCATTACAAAAAACAAGAAGATTCTTGTGTCTGGACATAGCACATAATTCCCTATATCTCCTTCCAGAGCCAAAGGCTAAAACGAAGTTTTCATAAGGTGATATTGTGGAGCTACATTAACAGAAAAAGCCATTGGATTAGATAGGTCTAAAACTCTGGCAAGTTCTCACTTACGCTGAAAAGGAGGTAACTGGTTTCCTGAAAAAGAAATTGCGGAGTTTATCCCAGAAAAGGCCTGATAAATTCACCCCAAAACCCACAGAAAGGGGTTCTTGATAAGCACTCTTTTAAGATGCAATCATATCACTAGCCATGTACTTGTCATAAAACAGGCTAGAAAAAATCTAGACATGGTCCCTAGAGCTTTCATGTAATTAGCATCTTTCAATAAGGTCTGAAAGCACTTCTATGCAGACTGATACTGTCTTTGAGTCAGTTAAAGTTAAGTAAAAGGTCATCTGATAAGTGTTCTTCACTGTCACTTAACCCTGACAAGCAGTTAGTTTTAAAAGAAATGCACCTAGATAAACTGGGGTGAAAATAAAAATCTGGTTCCATAGATTCCAATCTCAGGACAGTGCATATAATGCCAATGCTTTCATGCCTAAAACTGGTAAAAACATAACTCAAGAGTATTGGATTGGCTATGGTGAACAGGTCCACCTGAGGTGTTACTCCTGTGGAAAAGATCAACTTCAAGGCCTCTCTCCCTACAGACATTTCCATTTTCATTCCTGAGAGGGCATCTGCCCAAATACTGCAAACTTCTCTAAGATATGAGGCTTGGATAAATAGATTTTTGAACATTGCCAGTCAAAGATTTTTTTAGTCAAAGATTCTGTTTGTCACACATTAGACAGCCACAGCGTTGTCCACCGGGAATGAAATCCCACAACCAGGTTTCAATATCATCTGTGAAATGAAGAAACATGGAGACAGCAGCTCCTTTTGTTGATATCTGAGGCAGATTAATTGCCTGATAGGCCTGGGGCTGACTGATCCAAATTTGTTCATGCTCTTTACATTACACATATGATTATGATCCTGTGTATGAAAATGAGACTGAGATATCAAACATTCACCAAGCAACTGCAGCAAGATTCTGCATGTAGCACCAAAGAAGAAGTAACTGTTGGTGCGTACAATTAACTTGCTTCTTCAATCAGATGATGATACTGCTATATATGTACCAGAAGTGGTGCATTCATGTACTTGAGTGGGGCTTTGTTGTTTAGTGGGCCAATTTTCTTTGCTGGGCTGATGTTGGTTACTGACACTATGTTCTTTGATGGGTCCATGTGGTTCTGTGAACCTTTATGTCTTGGTGGGCTTATGTTCTCTGGTGGAACTGGGGCTGTAGCCCCATTAACCTTCCTTGCTTAACTGATATGCTAAGATTCCTCAATTTCTACCATAGAGTCTGCAGCTACCTGACTCTCTGATGAATGAAAACCCCAACCCTGGTTTGATGCATCAGTCAAACCTTTAGTGAAATCAGAGGGCTCCTCCATGATGTGGCCTTTTGGAGATTCCTTATGTTGGTCTACTGCACAAAGGACTTGGGGAATCTCCATCGGGAGGGCTCTTGGGAGGTTTCTGTTGGTTGTGGGAAGGAAAGAGTTTTCCTGAAGAAAAAGTTTTAGTCTGTATCCTTACAATATTTTTGCACAGTGCTGCAGAACTGAACTTTTCCATAATGCTCTCCAGATGATGTTGTGACACTGAAGTCTGGAACTGTGAGATAGTTGCAGCCTCTGTATAATGATGAGCTTTGTCCTCAAGGACACAAAGAAACCCCGTCTGAGTATTCCACTCTAAACCATGTAAAGATTTCACTAGGAACTAAATGGAAATTTGTCCTGGATTATGATAAAGCTGGTTGACTAAAATGTCATTATGACTTAAAGTCCTTCTTTGATGCAATCCTCTTAGGAAGGTGTCATCACCTGAATATTGTGGGGAAAAGCCGAAATTATCACTAAGGGGATGTATGTTGTGGAAGAAGGGCCAATTTTACCCTGGAAAAAATTCATGAGGCTGTGCATAAACTGGAAGATATCACCTTAGACAGCCATAACCATGTCACAGTCTTACATGACAAAACCTCTTCATTCTGAAATGTGTTGGAAATGTGCCAAAAGGCATTCGTTAAATCTAGACTGTCTGTCCGGTAATTTAAGTGTAAAGACTTGTTGGCATTTTGTAAAGTAGTTCTTTTCAACTTACTCAGAGACAAACTTAAAATAATTCTTTTCCTGTCTGACTTTTTTTTACTACAAGAAGCATTGATAGAAACTGTCCCAACTGCAGGTTCTAAAACATTTTTAATGAACATCTTGACCAAGTACTCCATGATCTCTCTGCTTAACATCTCTACCATGCATTACTGTAGGTTAGAGTAAAGGGTTGTTTGGATGCTACTCTGGACAGGGGTGGTTTAGATTTTCACTTCAACTCAAGACTTCCTAACTTTAGAAAAACCCATATCAAACTTCCAAAACTCACAAAGTATCAGTACAGAAAAGGACCCCTGACTGGCCAAGAGGTATTGTGAGATGTTTGTGAGATGATCTCCAAAGGCAAAGACCAACGGTCCCAAGAGGATTGTCCTAAAGAAGTGATTCTGCCTCTGGCAGAGAGAGGTTTAAATGTAGAAAAGTTTTTCTTGAAAGGTGAATGAATGGAACAAAGAATTCCTAATGACACAAGGCACTAGAACAGCACTAGATGGGCCTGAACAACTTGTGTTCGGTTTCTGTCATATGTTTCAAAGGGATAATAAGATTATGGCTTGAACCTAAGACAAAGGCAATGGGGATTAACATGCTTTAAAACATGCTTTAGGGAGAATAAAAAGATGTTCTGGAAGGAGGTAAATAAAGTGCGTAAGACAAGGGAGCAAATAGGAACTTCAGTGAAGGGTGCAAATGGGGAGGTGATAACAAGTAGTGGTGATGTGAGAAGGAGATGGAGTGAGTATTTTGAAGGTTTGTTGAATGTGTTTGATGATAGAGTGGCAGATATAGGGTGTTTTGGTCGAGGTGGTGTGCAAAGTGAGAGGGTTAGGGAAAATGATTTGGTAAACAGAGAAGAGGTAGTAAAAGCTTTGTGGAAGATGAAAGCCGGCAAGGCAGCAGGTTTGGATGGTATTTCAGTGGAATTGATTAAAAAAGGGGGCGACTGTATTGTTGACTGGTTGGTAAGGTTATTTAATGTATGTATGATTCATGGTGAGGTGCCTGAGGATTGGCGGAATGCTTGCATAGTGCCATTGTACAAAGGCAAAGGGGATAAGAGTGAATGCTCAAATTACAGAGGTATAAGTTTGTTGAGTATTCCTGGTAAATTATATGGGAGGGTATTGATTGAGAGGGTGAAGACATGTACAGAGCATCAGATTGGGGAAGAGCAGTGTGGTTTCAGAAGTGGTAGAGGATGTGTGGATCAGGTGTTTGAAGAATGTATGTGAGAAATACTTAGAAAAGCAAATGGATTTGTATGTAGCATTTATGGATCTGGAGAAGGCATATGATAGAGTTGATAGAGATGCTCTGTGGAAGGTATTAAGAATATATGGTGTGGGAGGAAAGTTGTTAGAAGCAGTGAAAAGTTTTTATCGAGGATGTAAGGCATGTGTACGTGTAGGAAGAGAGGAAAGTGATTGGTTCTCAGTGAATGTAGGTTTGCGGCAGGGGTGTGTGATGTCTCCATGGTTGTTTAATTTGTTTATGGATGGGGTTGTTAGGGAGGTGAATGCAAGAGTTTTGGAAAGAGGGGCAAGTATGAAGTCTGTTGGGGATGAGAGAGCTTGGGAAGTGAGTCAGTTGTTGTTCGCTGATGATACAGCGCTGGTGGCTGACTCATGTGAGAAACTGCAGAAGCTGGTGACTGAGTTTGGTAAAGTGTGTGAAAGAAGAAAGTTAAGAGTAAATGTGAATAAGAGCAAGGTTATTAGGTACAGTAGGGTTGAGGGTCAAGTCAACTGGGAGGTGAGTTTGAATGGAGAAAAACTGGAGGAAGTGAAGTGTTTTAGATATTTGGGAGTGGATCTGGCAGCGGATGGAACCATGGAAGCGGAAGTGGATCATAGGGTGGGGGAGGGGGCGAAAATTCAGGGAGCCTTGAAGAATGTGTGGAAGTCGAGAACATTATCTCGGAAAGCAAAAATGGGTATTTTTGAAGGAATAGTGGTTCCAACAATGTTGTATGGTTGCGAGGCGTGGGCTATGGATAGAGTTGTGTGCAGGAGGATGGATGTGCTGGAAATGAGATGTTTGAGGACAATGTGTGGTGTGAGGTGGTTTGATCGAGTAAGTAGCGTAAGGGTAAGAGAGATGTGTGGAAATAAAAAGAGCGTGGTTGAGAGAGCAGAAGAGGGTGTTTTGAAATGGTTTGGGCACATGGAGAGAATGAGTGAGGAAAGATTGACCAAGAGGATATATGTGTCGGAGGTGGAGGGAACGAGGAGAAGAGGGAGACCAAATTGGAGGTGGAAAGATGGAGTGAAAAAGATTTTGTGTGATCGGGGCCTGAACATGCAGGAGGGTGAAAGGAGGGCAAGGAATAGAGTGAATTGGAGCGATGTGGTATACTGGGGTTGACGTGCTGTCAGCGGATTGAATCAAGGCATGTGAAGCATCTGGGGTAAACCATGGAAAGCTGTGTAGGTATGTATATTTGCGTGTGTGGACGTATGTATATACATGTGTATGGGGGTGGGTTGGGCCATTTCTTTCGTCTGTTTCCTTGCGCTACCTCGCAAACGTGGGAGACAGCAGAAAAAAAAAAAAATGTAATCCTGTAAGTGAATGAAAAAGAACAAAACATACCATCTGCAAAGTGGGATAGAAAAACTACGCAAGGAATTGGCTAGTCTTTATTGCTAAAACTAACTTCCAAACACAAATTCTATCCACTCTGATAAAGGAAATCAAGAAGACCTCAGTTATGCATTGAGGATGATTACAAGGGATGTACTGGTACACTACCGATTTTCCGGCACTCTTAGCTCCAAAGTCTTGCCAGATTAACCATTTTGCTGGACCAACTGTGGTCACGTAGTAATAATTCATCAACACACCTCTAACCCACTAATTATACATCTCCCATGTGTGTAAAGTATACCATGGACTGCTAGGAATTTAAACTAAACAAAAATCAAATGTCTGAGCACCCTAAGATGGTAAGTCTGTCCTTAGATTGTTTGAATCCAGTGGGGTCTTCTTCATCTTCTGTTGTTAGTGTTTTCCTAGGTGTGCATCGCCAGAACAATGCAGTTTCATCTGCATTATACACCTGTTCAGGACTGAGGTGCTCATCAGTGAGTTTTGCACATTCATCCACATACTCAACAGCTCCTTCATAGTTTGTAGACCGCTTTTCTCCACACACTTTATTCAAGGAAATTCCACGATGCTTCTTGAATCTTTGAAGTCATCCTTCACTACATGCTCATGTTGTAATTTAAGTTCTTTATGGAACAATTTAGCCTGGTCCATGATCATGCTACCTGACAAGTCCACTCCATCACTCTGATGCTGTCGAAACCATTCCTTCATCACTTGATCGTGCTCAGTACTCTTACCATCTTTCACAGTTTTTCTACTCGTCATTTGCTTCTTGGAATTGCTGTCAGCAAAGAATTTCAATAATTTCTCCCTTTGCTTCTTTATACCATATACAGCTGATGAACCAATACTGTAGATGTTACACAGCTTACGCATCGAAACACCACAGTCTATTTTTTCAACAGCACTACTTCATCTTGGATCAATATGGATTGGTGTTTATGTTTGACACCACAACTGACACTCTCGTATGTCTTAGAAGCTGTAGCTAGGGTTGAATTTAAGCAAAATAAGCTAAGAATCCCACAGAATTGCAGTATCACCACCAACAAGTGCAGTGTAAAGAATGTAAATAAGCATGCCCTACACACAATGCCATTTGTGGCTGCCCAGTAAACCAGTCAGGTGGCTACGGTAATTTCAAGTTCCCTCTCGTAATTCTGAGCGGACTAAAGCAGGTGCCGAACCATCAGTTGCCGGAAATTCAGTGGTGTACCTGTACAAGATAATCAAAGGCTAAAAAAAAATCTCTCAGTTAAAGCTATCTATTCAATGAACTGCTTTTGCAATGCCAAAAATTACTCAGTTTTCCAAAATCCTGTGCCCCAGAACCTCATGGTATAAGGGTAGAGGTATGGCATTGCCATTTATCATGGGCTAAGAATCAACCCATCTGACCAAGGATAGAGAGTGAAATTTCCATATGCAAGTCACCCCTAAGACTAACTCAGTGAGAAAACAAAGCATCCATGACATAACAGCTACTCCTCCCCATATCAAAAACCTGTAAGCTATTTGCCTAACAAGCACCAACCAAGGTCAATGGAACAACCCAGAAGAAACAGGCTTGGATGACTGATGCCTACCCTGGGAGGCAGAAACCAGTGTTGAAGAAGTCCCATTACATGAGTACAATACCAGGACACCATTCTAGTTCTTAACTATACTGAAAGACCTTAAAACTGGACCCAAAGACAACCTAAAACCAAAAACACATGAGCAGGCAATAAACATGGAAACTGAAAGGAAAGAAAAAAGAAGCTTGGATGAAAAGCTTAACCTAAACCACCTCACAAACTTCTACAACAATAGCACAAACTAACAAGGAAAACAATCCTCCAATATGTGTTCTAATGAAATATTCCTTGAGGGTTCTCCCATTCATCATAGTGGTTATGTAAGAAAGTTAAGAGCGGTGGGAAGGAAAGGAAGCAGGGTGAGGAATATCATATGGAACACTAATACCAACCAGTGCTCCTTCACCAAAGCACTAAAACACTTAACTCTACAACATAATCATATTACTTCCAGTATTATCTTTAAAAGTTCAACAGAGATAAACAGAATTAGTAATAACATCAAACTAAATATACATTTACATGAAATAGTTACAAACTCAAAAGGTTACTGATCTATAACCATTCAGTGGTAAGTCAACAGCAAATGAGTTGTATGTGTTCAATGCAAACCCATGAACTATGAGAGAGGTATAATTCAGTGGGATGAGCCTGGGTGGCACCATATCCCAATACTCCAGAGGGGTACCTCATTTGCTTGTGGGCTGACCACAAAGGAGAGAAAAATGTAAATCATTTCTCCTGACAGCAAATAGAGTACTTTCTCCTGATTACAAAACTGTATGATTACAGCAGCCATCTAAATAGCTACTACATAGCTGAAGAACTTAGGTAATGGTAGCAAGGTAAAGCTGGCAGATACATGAATATATTAAGGTGATTTTGATCGTCAATTGAGTCTTTCTTGCTTCCATTACATCATTACAGGCACCTTCTGATATACACAATAATTATCTTTATCTATTTATAATACAAAATTGCCGCTTCCTGCTTCTGCAAGGTAGCATTAGGAAACAAAGAATGGTCCATCCACTCATATACACATTTATGTACATAAACACCCATATATATATATATATATATATATATATATATATATATATATATATATATACATATATATTGTGGTAACTGCATACTGTTGTTTTTCACTGGTATAATGCTTGAAAGTGTCTTGTCAGTAACAAAAAACCCTAATCTGCTCTATCTACTTTGTATGATGAAAGGATTTGATTTGAATTTTCCTTACCACTTTTGGAACGTAATTATTGCATTATACATGAAAGCTAGAGACTGAGTGCGAAAGAATAGGACCTTTTTGTCTTTATCCCTAACGCTGCCTCGCTGCAGCAGTGGATAGCGATACTGTTTTCCTGTGGGGCAATGTAGCGATAGGAATGGATGGAGGCAAGCAAGTATGAATATGTACGTGTGTAAGTATGTAAATATTTTTTTTTTTTTTTTTTTTTTTTTTTTTTTATACTTTGTCGCTGTCTCCCGCGTTTGCGAGGTAGCGCAAGGAAACAGACGAAAGAAATGGCCCAACCTCCCCCCCCCCCATACACATGTACATACACACGTCCACACACGCAAATATACATACCTACACAGCTTTCCATGGTTTACCCCAGACGCTTCACATGCCTTGATTCAATCCACTGACAGCACGTCAACCCCTGTATACCACATGACTCCAATTCACTCTATTCCTTGCCCTCCTTTCACCCTCCTGCATGTTCAGGCCCCGATCACACAAAATCTTTTTCACTCCATCTTTCCACCTCCAATTTGGTCTCCCTCTTCTCCTCGTTCCCTCCACCTCCGACACATATATCCTCTTGGTCAATCTCTCCTCACTCATTCTCTCCATGTGCCCAAACCATTTCAAAACACCCTCTTCTGCTCTCTCAACCACGCTCTTTTTATTTCCACACATCTCTCTTACCCTTACGTTACTTACTCGATCAAACCACCTCACACCACACATTGTCCTCAAACATCTCATTTCCAGCACATCCATCCTCCTGCGCACACCTCTATCCATAGCCCACGCCTCGCAACCATACAACATTGTTGGAACCACTATTCCCTCAAACATACCCATTTTCGCTTTCCGAGATAATGTTCTCGACTTCCACACATTTTTCAAGGCTCCCAAAATTTTCGCCCCCTCCCCCACCCTATGATCCACTTCCGCTTCCATGGTTCCATCCGCTGACAGATCCACTCCCAGATATCTAAAACACTTCACTTCCTCCAGTTTTTCTCCATTCAAACTCACCTCCCAATTGACTTGACCCTCACCTCTACTGTACCTAATAACCTTGCTCTTATTCACATTTACTCTCAACTTTCTTCTTCCACACACTTTACCAAACTCAGTCACCAACTTCTGCAGTTTCTCACATGAATCAGCCACCAGCGCTGTATCATCAGCGAACAACAACTGACTCACTTCCCAAGCTCTCTCATCCCCAACAGACTTCATACTTGCCCCTCTTTCCAGGACTCTTGCATTTACCTCCCTTACAACCCCATCCATAAACAAATTAAACAACCATGGAGACATCACACACCCCTGCCGCAAACCTACATTCACTGAGAACCAATCACTTTCCTCTCTTCCTACACGTACACATGCCTTACATCCTCGATAAAAACTTTTCACTGCTTCTAACAACTTGCCTCCCACACCATATATTCTTAATACCTTCCACAGAGCATCTCTATCAACTCTATCATATGCCTTCTCCAGATCCATAAATGCTACATACAAATCCATTTGCTTTTCTAAGTATTTCTCACATACATTCTTCAAAGCAAACACCTGATCCACACATCCTCTACCACTTCTGAAACCGCACTGCTCTTCCCCAATCTGATGCTCTGTACATGCCTTCACCCTCTCGATCAATACCCTCCCATATAATTTACCAGGAATACTCAACAAACTTATACCTCTGTAATTTGAGCACTCACTCTTATCCCCTTTGCCTTTGTACAATGGCACTATGCACGCATTCCGCCAATCCTCAGGCACCTCACCATGAGTCATACATACATTAAATAACCTTACCAACCAGTCAACAATACAGTCACCCCCTTTTTTAATAAATTCCACTGCAATACCATCCAAACCTGCTGCCTTGCCGGCTTTCATCTTCCGCAAAGCTTTTACTACCTCTTCTCTGTTTACCAAATCATTTTCCCTAACCCTCTCACTTTGCACACCACCTCGACCAAAACACCCTATATCTGCCACTCTGTCATCAGACACATTCAACAAACCTTCAAAATACTCATTCCATCTCCTTCTCACATCACCGCTACTTGTTATCACCTCCCCATTTGCGCCCTTCACTGAAGTTCCCATTTGCTCCCTTGTCTTACGCACCCTATTTACCTCCTTCCAGAACATCTTTTTATTCTCCCTAAAATTTACTGATAGTCTCTCACCCCAACTCTCATTTGCCCTTTTTTTCACCTCTTGCACCTTTCTCTTGACCTCCTGTCTCTTTCTTTTATACTTCTCCCACTCAATTGCATTTTTTCCCTGCAAAAATCGTCCAAATGCCTCTCTCTTCTCTTTCACTAATACTCTTACTTCTTCATCCCACCACTCACTACCCTTTCTAAACAGCCCACCTCCCACTCTTCTCATGCCACAAGCATCTTTTGCGCAATCCATCACTGATTCCCTAAATACATCCCATTCCTCCCCCACTCCCCTTACTTCCATTGTTGTCACCTTTTTCCATTCTGTACACAGTCTCTCCTGGTACTTCCCCACACAGGTCTCCTTCCCAAGCTCACTTACTCTCACCACCTTCTTCACCCCAACATTCACTCCTCTTTTCTGAAAACCCATACTAATCTTCACCTTAGCCTCCACAAGATAATGATCAGACATCCCTCCATTTGCACCTCTCAGCACATTAACATCCAAAAGTCTCTCTTTCGCGCGCCTGTCAATTAACACGTAATCCAATAACGCTCTCTGGCCATCTCTCCTACTTACATAAGTATACTTATGTATATCTCGCTTTTTAAACCAGGTATTCCCAATCATCAGTCCTTTTTCAGCACATAAATCTACAAGCTCTTCACCATTTCCATTTACAACACTGAACACCCCATGCATACCAATTATTCCCTCAACTGCCACATTACTCACCTTTGCATTCAAATCACCCATCACTATAACCCGGTCTCGTGCATCAAAACCGCTAACACACTCATTTAGCTGCTCCCAAAACACTTGCCTCTCATGATCTTTCTTCTCATGCCCAGGTGCTTATGCACCAATAATCACCCACCTCTCTCCATCAACTTTCAGTTTTACCCATATTAATCGAGAATTTACTTTCTTGCATTCTATCACATACTCCCACAACTCCTGTTTCAGGAGTATTGCTACTCCTTTTTTTTTCTTTTTTTTTTTTTGCTTTGTCGCTGTCTCCCGTGTTTGCGAGGTAGCGCAAGGAAACAGACGAAAGAAATGGCCCAACCCACCCACATACACATGTATATACATATGTCCACACACGCAAATATACATACCTACACAGCCTTCCATGGTTTACCCCAGACGCTTCACATGCCTTGATTCAATCCACTGTCAGCACGTCAACCCCAGTATACCACATCGTTCCAATTCACTCTATTCCTTGCCCTCCTTTCACCCTCCTGCATGTTCAGGCCCCGATCACACAAAATCTTTTTCACTCCATCTTTCCACCTCCAATTTGGTCTCCCTCTTCTCCTCGTTCCCTCCACCTCCGACATGTATATCCTCTTGGTCAATCTTTCCTCACTCATTCTCTCCATGTGACCAAACCATTTGAAAACACCCTCTTCTGCTCTCTCAACCACGCTCTTTTTATTTCCACACATCTCTCTTACCCTTACGTTACTTACTCGATCAAACCACCTCACACCACACATTGTCCTTAAACATCTCATTTCCAGCACATCCATCCTCCTGCGCACAACTCTATCCATAGTCCACGCCTCGCAACCATACAACATTGTTGGAACCACTATTCCTTCAAACATACCCATTTTTGCTTTCCGAGATAATGTTCTCGACTTCCACACATTTTTCAAGGCTCCCAGAATTTTCACCCCCTCCCCCACCCTATGATCCACTTCCGCTTCCATGGTTCCATCCGCTGCCAGATCCACTCCCAGATATCTAAAACACTTCACTTCCTCCAGTTTTTCTCCATTCAAACTCACTTCCCAATTGACTTGACCCTTAACCCTACTGTACCTAATAACCTTGCTCTTATTCACATTTACTCTTAACTTTCTTCTTTCACACACTTTACCAAACTCAGTCACCAGCTTCTGCAGTATCTCACATGAATCAGCCACCAGCACTGTATCATCCTCACGTGTCATAGAAAGCGACTAGAGGGGACGGGAGCAGGGGGCCAGAAATCCTCCCCTCCTTGTATTTCTTTTAACTTTCTAAAATGGGAAACAGAAGAAGGAGTCACGCGGGGAGTGCTCATCCTCCTCGAAGGCTCAGATTGGGGTGCCTAAATGTGTGTGGATGTAACCAAGATGTGAAAAAAGGAGAGATAGGTAGTATGTTTGAGGAAAGGAACCTGGATGTTTTGGCTCTGAGTGAAACGAAGCTCAAGGGTAAAGGGGAAGAGTGGTTTGGGAATGTCTTGGGAGTAAAGTCAGGGGTTAGTGAGAGGACAAGAGCAAGGGAAGGAGTAGCAGTACTCCTGAAACAGGAGTTGTGGAAGTATGTGATAGAATGTAAGAAAGTAAATTCTCGATTAATATGGGTAAAACTGAAAGTTGATGGAGAGAGATGGGTGATTATTGGTGCATATGCACCTGGACATGAGAAGAAAGATCATGAGAGGCAAGTGTTTTGGGAGCAGCTGAATGAGTGTGTTAGTGGTTTTGATGCACGAGACCGGGTTATAGTGTTGGGTGATTTGAATGCAAAGGTGAGTAATGTGGCAGTTGAGGGAATAATTGGTATACATGGGGTGTTCAGTGTTGTAAATGGAAATGGTGAAGAGCTTGTAGATTTATGTGCTGAAAAAGGACTGATGATTGGGAATACCTGGTTTAAAAAGCGAGATACATATAAGTATACTTATGTAAGTAGGAGAGATGGCCAGAGAGCGTTATTGGATTACGTGTTAATTGAAAGGCGTGCGAGAGAGACTTTTGGATGTTAATGTGCTGAGAGGTGCAACTGGAGGGATGTCTGATCATTATTTTGTGGAGGCAAAGGTGAAGATTTGTATGGGTTTTCAGAAAAGAAGAGTGAATGTTGGGGTGAAGAGGGTGGTGAGAGTAAGTGAGCTTGGGAAGGAGACTTGTGTGAGCAAGTACCAGGAGAGACTGAGTACAGAATGGAAAAAGGTGAGAACAATGGAAGTAAGGGGAGTGGGGGAGGAATGGGATGTATTTAGGGAATCAGTGATGGATTACGCAAAAGATGCTTGTGGCATGAGAAGAGTGGGAGGTGGGTTGATTAGAAAGGGTAGTGAGTGGTGGGATGAAGAAGTAAGAGTATTAGTGAAAGAGAAGAGAGAGGCATTTGGACGATTTTTGCAGGGAAAAAATGCAATTGAGTGGGAGACGTATAAAAGAAAGAGACAGGAGGTCAAGAGAAAGGTGCAAGAGGTGAAAAAAAGGGCAAATGAGAGTTGGGGTGAGAGAGTATCATTAAATTTTAGGGAGAATAAAAAGATGTTCTGGAAGGAGGTAAATAAAGTGCGTAAGACAAGGGAGCAAATGGGAACTTCAGTGAAGGGCACAAATGGGGAGGTGATAACAAGTAGTGGTGATGTGAGACGGAGATGGAGTGAGTATTTTGAAGGTTTGTTGAATGTGTTTGATGATAGAGTGGCAGATATAGGGTGTTTTGGTCGAGGTGGTGTGCAAAGTGAGAGGGTTAGGGAAAATGATTTGGTAAACAGAGAAGAGGTAGAAAAAGCTTTGCGGAAGATGAAAGCCGGCAAGGCAGCAGGTTTGGATGGTATTGCAGTGGAATTGATTAAAAAAGGGGGTGACTGTATTGTTGACTGGTTGGTAAGGTTATTTAATGTATGTATGACTCATGGTGAGGTGCCTGAGGATTGGCAGAATGCGTGCATAGTGCCATTGTACAAAGGCAAAGGGGATAAGAGTGAGTGCTCAAATTACAGAGGTATAAGTTTGTTGAGTATTCCTGGTAAATTATATGGGAGGGTATTGATTGAGAGGGTGAAGGCATGTACAGAGCATCAGATTGGGGAAGAGCAGTGTGGTTTCAGAAGTGGTAGAGGATGTGTGGATCAGGTGTTTGCTTTGAAGAATGTATGTGAGAAATACTTAGAAAAGCAAATGGATTTGTATGTAGCATTTATGGATCTGGAGAAGGCATATGATAGAGTTCATAGAGATGCTCTGTGGAAGGCATTAAGAATATATGGTGTGGGAGGCAAGTTGTTAGAAGCAGTGAAAAGTTTTTATCGAGGATGTAAGGCATGTGTACGTGTAGGAAGAGAGGAAAGTGATTGGTTCTCAGTGAATGTAGGTTTGCGGCAGGGGTGTGTGATGTCTCCATGATTGTTTAATTTGTTTATGGATGGGGTTGTTAGGGAGGTGAATGCAAGAGTTTTGGAAAGAGGGGCAAGTATGAAGTCTGTTGGGGATGAGAGAGCTTGGGAAGTGTCAGTTGTTGTTCGCTGGTGATACAGCGCTGGTGGCTGATTCATGTGAGAAACTGCAGAAGCTGGTGACTGAGTTTGGTAAAGTGTGTGAAAGAAGAAAGTTAAGAGTAAATGTGAATAAGAGCAAGGTTATTAGGTACAGTAGGGTTGAGGGTCAATTCAATTGGGAGGTGAGTTTGAATGGAGAAAAACTGGAGGAAGTGAAGTGTTTTAGATATCTGGAAGTGGATCTGGCAGCGGATGGAACCATGGAAGCGGAAGTGGATCATAGGGTGGGGGAGGGGGCGAGAATTCTGGGAGCCTTGAAGAATGTGTGGAAGTCGAGAACATTATCTCGGAAAGCAAAAATGGGTATGTTTGAAGGAATAGTGGTTCCAACAATGTTGTATGGTTGCGAGGCGTGGACTATGGATAGAGTTGTGCGCAGGAGGATGGATGTGCTGGAAATGAGATGTTTGAGGACAATGTGTGGTGTGAGGTGGTTTGATCGAGTAAGTAACGTAAGGGTAAGAGAGATGTGTGGAAATAAAAAGAGCGTGGTTGAGAGAGCAGAGGAGGGTGTTTTGAAGTGGTTTGGTCACATGGAGAGAATGAGTGAGGAAAGATTGACCAAGAGGATATACTTGTTGGAGGTGGAGGGAACGAGGAGAAGAGGGAGACCAAATTGGAGGTGGAAAGATGGAGTGAAAAAGATTTTGTGTGATCGGGGCCTGAACATGCAGGAGGGTGAAAGGAGGGCAAGGAATGGAGTGAATTGGAGCGATGTGGTATACCGGGGTTGACGTGCTGTCAGTGGATTGAATCAAGGCATGTGTATGGGGGTGGGTTGGGCCATTTCTTTCGTCTGTTTCCTTGCGCTACCTCGCAAACGCGGGAGACAGCGACAAAGCAAAAAAAAAAAAAAAAAAAAAAATATATATATATATATATATATATATATATATATATATATATATATATTTATGTTATTTATTTATTTTGCTTTGTCGCTGTCTCCTGCGTTTGCGAGGTAGTGCAAGGAAACAGAAGAAAGAAATGGCCCAACCCACCCCCATAGACAATGTATATACATATACGTCCACACACGCAAATATACATACCTATACATCTCAATGTACACATATATATACACACACAGACAAATACATATATACCCATGCACACAATTAACACTGTCTGCCTTTATTCATTCCCATTGCCACCTCGCCACACATGGAATAACATCCCCCTTCCCCCTCATGTGTGCGAGGTAGCACTAGGAAAGGACAACAAAGGCCACATTCGTTCACACTCAGTCTCTAGCTGTAATGCAATAATGCACCGAAACCACAGCTCCCTTTCCACATCCAGGCCCCACACAACTTTCCATGGTTTACCCGACGCTTCACATGCCCTGATTCAAATCCAGTGACAGCACGTCAACACCGGTATACCACAACGATCCAATTCACTCTATTCCTTGCCCTCCTTTCACCCTCCTGCATGTTCAGGCCCAGATCACACAAAATCTTTTTCACTCCATCTTTCCACCTCCAATTTGGTCTCCCACTTCTCCTCGTTCCCTCCACCTCCGACACATGTATCCTCTTGGTCAATCTTTCCTCACTCATTCTCTCCATGTGCCCAAACCATTTCAAAACACCCTCTTCTGCTCTCTCAACCACGATCTTATTATTTCCACACATCTCTCTTACCCTTACGTTACTTACTCGATCAAACCACCTCACACCACACATTGTCCTCAAACATCTCATTTCAAGCATATCCACCCTCCTGCGCACAACTCTATCCATAGCCCACGCCTCGCAACCATACAACATTGTTGGAACCACTATTCCTTCAAACATACCCATTTTTGCTTTCCGAGATAATGTTCTCGACTTCCACACATTATTCAAGGCTCCCAGGATTTTCGCCCCCTCCCCCACCCTATGATCCACTTCCGCTTCCATGGTTCCATCCGCTGCCAGATCCACTCCCAGATATCTAAAACAATTTACTTCCTCCAGTTTTTCTCCATCCAAACTTACCTCCCAATTGACTTGACCCTCAACCCTACTGTACCTAATAACCTTGTTCTTATTCACATTTACTCTTAACTTTCTTCTTTCACACACTTTCCCAAACTCAGTCACCAGCTTCTGCAGTTTCTTACATAAATCAGCCACCAGCGCTGTATCATCAGCGAACAACAACTGACTCACTTCCCAAGCTCTCTCATCCACAACAGACTTCATACTTGCCCCTCTTTCCAAAACTCTTGCATTCACCTCCCTAACAACCCCATCCATAAACAAATTAAACAACCATGGAGACATCACACACCCCTGCCGCAAACCTACATTCACTGAGAACCAACCACTTTCCTCTCTTCTTACACGTACACATGCCTTACATCCTCGATAAAAACTTTTCACTGCTTCTAACAACTTGCCTCCTACACCATATATGCTACATAAAAATCCATTTGTATATATATATATATATATATATTTATATATATATATATATATATATATTTTTTTTTCTTTCTGTCTCCCGCGTTTGCGAGGTAGCGCAAGGAAACAGATGAAAGAAATGGCCCAACCCACCCCCATACACATGTATATACATACGTCCACACACGCAAATATACATACCTACACAGCTTTCCATGGTTTACCCCAGACGCTTCACATGCCTTGATTCAATCCACTGACAGCACGTCAACCCCGTTATACCACATCGCTCCAATTCACTCTATTTCTTGCCCTCCTTTCACCCTCCTGCAGGTTCAGGCCCCGATCACACAAAATCTTTTTCACTCCATCTTTCCACCTCCAATTAGGTCTCCCTCTTCTCCTCGTTCCCTCCACCTCCGACACATATATCCTCTTGGTCAATCTTTCCTCACACATTCTCTCCATGTGCCCAAACCATTTCAAAACACCCTCTTCTGCTCTCTCAACCACGCTCTTTTTATTTCCACACATCTCTCTTACCCTTACGTTACTTACTCGATCAAACCACCTCACACCACACATTGTCCTCAAACATCTCATTTCTAGCACATCCATCCTCCTGCGCACAACTCTATCCATAGCCCACGCCTTGCAACCATACAACATTAAATTAAATTTTAGGGAGAATAAAAAGATGTTCTGGAAGGAGGTAAATAAAGTGTGTAAGACAAGGGAGCAAATGGGACCTTCAGTGAAGGGCGCAAATGGGGAGGTGATAACAAGTAGTGGTGATGTGAGAAGGAGATGGAGTGAGTATTTTGAAGGTTTGTTGAATGTGTTTGATCATAGAGTGGCAGTTATAGGGTGTTTTGGTTGAGGTGGTGTGCAAAGTGAGAGGGTTAGGGAAAACGATTTGGTAAACAGAGAAGAGGTAGTAAAAGCTTTGCGGAAGATGAAAGCCGGCAAAGCAGCAGGTTTGGATGGTATTGCAGTGGAATTTATTAAAAAAGGGGGTGACTGTATTGTTGACTGGTTGGTAAGGTTATTTAATGTATATATATATATATATATATATATATATATATATATATATATATATATATATATATATATATATATTTTTTTTTTTTTTTTTTTTTATACTTTGTCGCTGTCTCCCGCGTTTGCGAGGTAGCGCAAGGAAACAGACGAAAGAATGGCCCAACCCCCCCCCCCATACACATGTACATACACACGTCCACACACGCAAATATACATACCTACACAGCTTTCCATGGTTTACCCCAGACGCTTCACATGCCCTGCTTCAATCCACTGACAGCACGTCAACCCCTGTATACCACATGACTCCAATTCACTCTATTTCTTGCCCTCCTTTCACCCTCCTGCATGTTCAGGCCCCGATCACACAAAATCTTTTTCACTCCATCTTTCCACCTCCAATTTGGTCTCCCTCTTCTCCTCGTTCCCTCCACCTCCGACACATATATCCTCTTGGTCAATCTCTCCTCACTCATTCTCTCCATGTGCCCAAACCATTTCAAAACACCCTCTTCTGCTCTCTCAACCACGCTCTTTTTATTTCCACACATCTCTCTTACCCTTACGTTACTTACTCGATCAAACCACCTCACACCACACATTGTCCTCAAACATCTCATTTCCAGCACATCCATCCTCCTGCGCACATCTCTATCCATAGCCCACGCCTCGCAACCATACAACATTGTTGGAACCACTATTCCCTCAAACATACCCATTTTTGCTTTCCGAGATAATGTTCTCGACTTCCACACATTTTTCAAGGCTCCCAAAATTTTCGCCCCCTCCCCCACCCTATGATCCACTTCCGCTTCCATGGTTCCATCCGCTGACAGATCCACTCCCAGATATCTAAAACACTTCACTTCCTCCAGTTTTTCTCCATTCAAACTCACCTCCCAATTGACTTGACCCTCACCCCTACTGTACCTAACAACCTTGCTCTTATTCACATTTACTCTCAACTTTCTTCTTCCACACACTTTACCAAACTCAGTCACCAGCTTCTGCAGTTTCTCACATGAATCAGCCACCAGCGCTGTATCATCAGCGAACAACAACTGACTCACTTCCCAAGCTCTCTCATCCCCAACAGACTTCATACTTACCCCTCTTTCCAGGACTCTTGCATTTACCTCCCTTACAACCCCATCCATAAACAAATTAAACAACCATGGAGACATCACACACCCCTGCCGCAAACCTACATTCACTGAGAACCAATCACTTTCCTCTCTTCCTACACGTACACATGCCTTACATCCTCGATAAAAACTTTTCACTGCTTCTAACAACTTGCCTCCCACACCATATATTCTTAATACCTTCCACAGAGCATCTCTATCAACTCTATCATATGCCTTCTCCAGATCCATAAATGCTACATACAAATCCATTTGCTTTTCTAAGTATTTCTCACATACATTCTTCAAAGCAAACACCTGATCCACACATCCTCTACCACTTCTGAAACCGCACTGCTCTTCCCCAATCTGATGCTCTGTACATGCCTTCACCCTCTCAATCAATACCCTCCCATATAATTTACCAGGAATACTCAACAAACTTATACCTCTGTAATTTGAGCACTCACTCTTGTCCCCTTTGCCTTTGTACAATGGCACTATGCACGCATTCCGCCAATCCTCAGGCACCTCACCATGAGTCATACATACATTAAATAACCTTACCAACCAGTCAACAATACAGTCACCCCCTTTCTTAATATTTTTTTTTCATACTATTCGCCATTTCCCGCGATAGCGAGGTAGCGTTAAGAACAGAGGACTGGGCCTTTGAGGGAATATCCTCACCTGGCCCTCTTCTCTGTTCCTTGTTTTGGAAAATTAAAAAAAAAAAAAAACGAGAGGGGAGGATTTCCAGCCCCCCGCTCCCTTCCCTTTTAGTCGCCTTCTACGACACGCAGGGAATACGTGGGAAGTATTCTTTCTCCCATATCCCCAGGGAATATATATATATATATATATATATATATATATATATATATATATATATATATATATATATATATATATGATTTGGTAAACAGAGAAGAGGTAGTAAAAGCTTTGCGGAAGATGAAAGCCGGCAAGGCAGCAGGTTTGGATGGTATTGCAGTGGAATCTATTAAAAAAGGGGGTGACTGTATTGTTGACTGGTTGGTAAGGTTATTTAATGTATGTATGACTCATGGTGAGGTGCCTGAGGATTGGCGGAATGCGTGCATAGTGCCATTGTACAAAGGCAAAGGGGATAAGAGTGAGTGCTCAAATTACAGAGGTATAAGTTTGTTGAGTATTCCTGGTAAATTATATGGGAGGGTATTGATTGAGAGGGTGAAGGCATGTACAGAGCATCAGATTGGGGAAGAGCAGTGTGGTTTCAGAAGTGGTAGAGGATGTGTGGATCAGGTGTTTGCTTTGAAGAATGTATGTGTGAAATACTTAGAAAAGCAAATGGATTTGTATGTAGCATTTATGGATCTGGAGAAGGCATATGATAGAGTTGATAGAGATGCTCTGTGGAAGGTATTAAGAATATATGGTGTGGGAGGCAAGTTGTTAGAAGCAGTGAAAAGTTTTTATCGAGGATGTAAGGCATGTGTACGTGTAGGAAGAGAGGAAAGTGATTGGTTCTCAGTGAATGTAGGTTTGCGGCAGGGGTGTGTGATGTCTCCATGGTTGTTTAATTTGTTTATGGATGGGGTTGTTAGGGAGGTGAATGCAAGAGTTTTGGAAAGAGGGGCAAGTATGAAGTCTGTTGGGGATGAGAGAGCTTGGGAAGTGAGTCAGTTGTTGTTCGCTGATGATACAGCGCTGGTGGCTGATTCATGTGAGAAACTGCAGAAGCTGGTGACTGAGTTTGGTAAAGTGTGTGAAAGAAGAAAGTTAAGAGTAAATGTGAATAAGAGCAAGGTTATTAGGTACAGTAGGGTTGAGGGTCAAGTCAATTGGGAGGTGAGTTTGAATGGAGAAAAACTGGAGGAAGTGAAGTGTTTTAGATATCTGGGAGTGGATCTGGCAGCGGATGGAAACATGGAAGCGGAAGTGGATCATAGGGTGGGGGAGGGGGCGAAAATTCTGGGAGCCTTGAAGAATGTGTGGAAGTCGAGAACATTATCTCGGAAAGCAAAAATGGGTATGTTTGAAGGAATAGTGGTTCCAACAATGCTGTATGGTTGCGAGGCGTGGACTATGGATAGAGTTGTGCACAGGAGGATGGATGTGCTGGAAATGAGATGTTTGAGGACAATGTGTGGTGTGAGGTGGTTTGATCGAGTAAGTAACGTAAGGGTAAGAGAGATGTGTGGAAACAAAAAGAGCGTGGTTGAGAGAGCAGAAGAAGGTGTTTTGAAATGGTTTGGTCACATGGAGAGAATGAGTGAGGAAAGATTGACCAAGAGGATATATGTGTCGGAGGTGGAGGGAACGAGGAGAAGAGGGAGACCAAATTGGAGGTGGAAAGATGGAGTGAAAAAGATTTTGTGTGATCGGGGCCTGAACATGCAGGAGGGTGAAAGGAGGGCAAGGAATAGAGTGAATTGGAGCGATGTGGTATACCGGGGTTGACGTGCTGTCAGTGGATTAAATCAAGGCATGTGAAGCGTCTGGGGTAAACCATGGAAAACTGTGTAGGTATGTATATTTGCGTGTGTGGATGTATGTATATACATGTGTATGGGGGTGGGTTGGGCCATTTCTTTCGTCTGTTTCCTTGCGCTACCTCGCAAACGCGGGAGACAGCACAAAAAAAAAATAAATAAATAAAATATATATATATATATATATATATATATATATATATATATATATATATATATATATATTCACTGAGAACCAATCACTTTCCTCTCTTCCTACACGTACACATGCCTTACATCCTCGATAAAAACTTTTCACTGCTTCTAACAACCTGCCTCTCACACCATATATTCTTAATACCTTCCACAGAGCATCTCTATCAACTCTCTCATATGCCTTCTCCAGATCCATAAATGCTACATACAAATCCATTTGCTTTTCTAAGTATTTCTCACATACATTCTTCAAAGCAAACACCTGATCCACACATCCTCTACCACTTCTGAAACCACACTGCTCTTCCCCAATCTGATGCTCTGTACATGCCTTCACCCTCTCAATCAATACCCTCCCATATAATTTACCAGGAATACTCAACAAACTTATACCTCTGTAATTTGAGCACTCACTCTTATCCCCTTTGCCTTTGTACAATGGCACTATGCACGCATTCTGCCAATCCTCAGGCACCTCATCATTAGCACCCTTCACTGAAGTTCCCATTTGCTCCCTTGTCTTAAGCACTTTATTTACCTCCTTCCAGAACATTTCTTTATTCTCCCTAAAATTTAATGATACTCTCTCACCCCTACTCTCATATATATATATACATACATACATACATATATATATACATATATATATATATATATATATATATATATATATGTACAGAGAATCAGATTGGGGAAGAGCAGTGTGGTTTCAGAAGTGGTAGAGGATGTGTGGATCAGGTGTTTGCTTTGAAGAATGTATGTGAGAAATACTTAGAAAAGCAAATGGATTTGTATGTAGCATTTATGGATCTGGAGAAGGCATATGATAGAGTTGATAGAGATGCTCTGTGGAAGGTATTAAGAATATATGGTGTGGGAGGCAAGTTGTTAGAAGCACTGAAAAGTTTTTATCGAGGATGTGAGGCATGTGTACGTGTAGGAAGAGAGGAAAGTGATTGGTTCTCAGTGAATGTAGGTTTGCGGCAGGGGTGTGTGATGTCTCCATGGTTGTTTAATTTGTTTATGGATGGGGTTGTTAGGGAGGTGAATGCAAGAGTTTTGTAAAGAGGGGCAAGTATGAAGTCTGTTGGGGATGAGAGAGCTTGGGAAGTGAGTCAGTTGTTGTTCGCTGATGATACAGCGCTGGTGGCTGATTCATGTGAGAAACTGCAGAAGCTGGTGACTGAGTTTGGTAAAGTGTGTGAAAGAAGAAAGTTAAGAGTAAATGTGAATAAGAGCAAGGTTATTAGGTACAGTAGGGTTGAGGGTCAAGTCAATTGGGAGGTGAGTTTAAATGGAGAAAAACTGGAGGAAGTGAAGTGTTTTAGATATCTGGGAGTGGATCTGGCAGCGGATGGAACCATGGAAGCGGAAGTGGATCATAGGGTGGGGGAGAGGGCGAAAATTCAGGGAGCCTTGAAGAATGTGTGGAAGTCGAGAACATTATCTCGGAAAGCAAAAATGAGTATGTTTGAAGGAATAGTGGTTCCAACAATGTTGTATGGTTGCGAGGCGTGGGCTATGGATAGAGTTGTGCGCAAGAGGATGGATGTGCTGGAAATGAGATGTTTGAGGACAATGTGTGGTGTGAGGTGGTTTGATCGAGTAAGTAACGTAAGGGTAAAGGAGTTCTGTGGAAATAAAAAGAGCGTGGTTGAGAGAGCAGAAGAGGGTGTTTTGAAATGGTTCGGGCACATGGAGAGAATGAGTGAGGAAAGATTGACCAAGAGAATATATGTGTCGGAGGTGGAGGGAACGAGGAGAAGAGGGAGACCAAATTGGAGGTGGAAAGATGGAGTGAAAAAGATTTTGTGTGATTGGGGCCTGAGCATGCAGGAGGGTGAAAGGAGGGCAAGGAATAGAGTGAATTGGAGCGATGTGGTATACCGGGGTTGACGTGCTGTCAGTGGATTGAATCAAGGCATGTGAAGCGTCTGGGGTAAACCATGGAAAGCTGTGTAGGTATGTATATTTGCGTGTGTGGACGTATGTATATACATGTGTATGTGGCGGGTTGGGCCATTTCTTTCGTCTGTTTCCTTGCGCTACCTCGCAAACGCGGGAGACAGCGACAAAGTATAATAAAAAAAAAAAACAACCAGTCAACAATACAGTCACCCCCTTTTTTAATAAATTCCACTTCAATACCATCCAAACCTGGTGCCTTGCCAGCTTTCATCTTCCGCAAAGCTTTTACTACCTCTTCTCTGTTTACCAAATCATTTTCCCTAACCCTCGCACTTTGCACACCACCTCGACCAAAACACCCTATATCTGCCACTCTATCATCAA
This sequence comes from Panulirus ornatus, assembly GCF_036320965.1. Classification (NCBI taxonomy): domain Eukaryota; kingdom Metazoa; phylum Arthropoda; class Malacostraca; order Decapoda; family Palinuridae; genus Panulirus; species Panulirus ornatus. Next base: position 27,402,302 of record NC_092279.1, read on the forward strand.
ACACATTCAACAAACCTTCAAAATACTCACTCCATCTCCTTCTCACATCACCACTACTTGTTATCACCTCCCCATTTGCGCCCTTCACTGAAGTTCCCATTTGCTCCCTTGTCTTACGCACTTTATTTACCTCCTTCCAGAACATCTTTTTATTCTCCCTAAAATTTAATGATACTCTCTCACCCCAACTCTCATTTCCCCTTTTTTTCACCTCTTGCACCTTTCTCTTGACCTCCTGTCTCTTTCTTTTATACGTCTCCCACTCAATTTCATTTTTTCCCAGCAAAAATCGTCCGAATGCCTCTCTCTTCTCTTTCACTAATACTCTTACTTCTTCATCCCACCACTCACTACCCTTTCTAATCAACCCACCTCCCACTCTTCTCATGCCACAAGCATCTTTGCGCAATCCATCACTGATTCCCTAAATACATCCCATTCCTCCCCCATATATATATATATATATATATATATATATATATACCAGGAGAGACTGAGTACAGAACGGAAAAAGGTGAGAACAATGGAAGTAAGGGGAGTGGGGGAGGAATGGGATGTATTTAGGGAATCAGTGATGGATTGCGCAAAAGATGCTTGTGGCATGAGAAGAGTGGGAGGTGGGTTGATTAGAAAGGGTAGTGAGTGGTGGGATGAAGAAGTAAGAGTATTAGTGAAAGAGAAGAGAGAGGCATTTCGACGATTTTTGCAGGGAAAAAATGAAATTGAGTGGGAGACGTATAAAAGAAAGAGACAGGAGGTCAAGAGAAAGGTGCAAGAGGTGAAAAAAAGGGCAAATGAGAGTTGGGGTGAGAGAGTATCATTAAATTTTAGGGAGAATAAAAAGATGTTCTGGAAGGAGGTAAATAAAGTGCGTAAGACAAGGGAGCAAATGGGAACGTCAGTGAAGGGCGCAAATGGGGAGGTGATAACAAGTAGTGGTGATGTGAGAAGGAGATGGAGTGAGTATTTTGAAGGTTTGTTGAATGTGTTTGATGATAGAGTGCCAGATATAGGGTGTTTTGGTGGAGGTGGTGTGCAAAGTGCGAGGGTTAGGGAAAATGATTTGGTAAACAGAGAAGAGGTAGTAAAAGCTTTGCGGAAGATGAAAGCCGGCAAGGCAGCAGGTTTGGATGGTATTGCAGTGGAATTTGTTAAAAAAGGGGGTGACTGTATTGTTGACTGGTTGGTAAGGTTATTCAATGTATGTATGACTCATGGTGAGGTGCCTGAGGATTGGCGGAATGCGTGCATAGTGCCATTGTACAAAGGCAAAGGGGATAAGAGTGAGTGCTCAAATTACAGAGGTATAAGTTTGTTGAGTATTCCTAGCAAATTATATGGGAGGGTATTGATTGAGAGGGTGAAGGCATGTACAGAGCATCAGATTAGGGAAGAGCAGTGTGGTTTCAGACGTGGTAGAGGATGTGTGAATCAGGTGTTTGCTTTGAAGAATGTATGTGAGAAATACTTAGAAAAGCAAATGGATTTGTATGAAGCATTTATGGATCTGGAGAAGGCATATGATAGAGTTGATATAGATGCTCTGTGGAAGGTATTAAGAATATATGGTGTGGGAGGCAAGTTGTCAGAAGCAGTGAAAAGTTTTTATCGAGGATGTAAGGCATGTGTACGTGTAGGAAGAGAGGAAAGTGATTGGTTCTCAGTGAATGTAGGTTTGCGGCACGGGTGTGTGATGTCTCTATGGTTGTTTAATTTGTTTATGGATGGGGTTGCTAGGGAGGTGAATGCAAGAGTTTTGGAAAGAGGGGCAAGTATGAAGTCTGTTGGGGATGAGAGAGCTTGGGAAGTGAGTCAGTTGTTGTTCGCTGATGATACAGCGCTGGTGGCGGATTCATGTGAGAAACTGCAGAAGCTGGTGACTGAGTTTGGGAAAGTGTGTGAAAGAAGACAGTTAAGAGTAAATGTGAATAAGAGCAAGGTTATTAGGTACAGTAGGGTTGAGGGTCAAGTCAATTGGGAGGTAAGTTTGAATGGAGAAAAACTGGAGGAAGTAAAGTGTTTTAGATATCTGGGAGTGGATCTGGCAGCGGATGGAACCATGAAAGCGGAAGTGGATCATAGGGTGGGGGAGGGGGCGAGAATTCTGGGAGCCTTGAAGAATGTGTGGAAGTCGAGAACATTATCTCGGAAAGCAAAAATGGGTATGTTTGAAGGAATAGTGGTTCCAACAATGTTGTATGGTTGCGAGGCGTGGACTATGGACAGAGTTGTGCGCAGGAGGATGGATGTGCTGGAAATGAGATGTTTGAGGACAATGTGTGGTGTCAGGTGGTTTGATCGAGTAAGTAACGTAAGGGTAAGAGAGATGTGTGGAAATAAAAAGAGCGTGGTTGAGAGAGCAGAAGAGGGTGTTTTGAAATGGTTTGGTCACATGGAGAGAATGAGTGAGGAAATATTGACCAAGAGGATATATGTGTCGGAGGTGGAGGGAACGAGGAGAAGAGGGAGACCAAATTGGAGGTGGAAAGATGGAGTGAAAAAGATTTTGTGTGATCGGGGCCTGAACATGCAGGAGGGTGAAAGGAGGGCAAGGAATAGAGTGAATTGAAGCGATGTGGTATACCGGGGTTGACGTGCTGTCAGTGGATTGAATCAAGGCATGTGAAGCGTCTGCGGTAAACCATGGAAAGCTGTGTAGGTATGTATATTTGCGTGTGTGGACGTATGCATATACATGTGTATGGGGGGGGTTGGGCCATTTCTTTCGTCTGTTTCCTTGTGCTACCTCGCAAACGCGGGAGACAGCGACAAAGTATAAAAAAAAAAAAAAATTTTTTTTTTTTTTTTTTTTTTTTTTTTTTTTTTTATATATATATATAAATGCAAGAGTCCTGGAAAGAGGGGCAAGTATGAAGTCTGTTGGGGATGAGAGAGCTTGGGAAGTGAGTCAGTTGTTGTTCGCTGATGATACAGCGCTGGTGGCTGATTCATGTGAGAAACTGCAGAAGCTGGTGACTGAGTTTGGTAAAGTGTGTGGAAGAAGAAAGTTGAGAGTAAATGTGAATAAGAGCAAGGTTATTAGGTACAGTAGGGGTGAGGGTCAAGTCAATTGGGAGGTGAGTTTGAATGGAGAAAAACTGGAGGAAGTGAAGTGTTTTAGATATCTGGGAGTGGATCTGTCAGCGGATGGAACCATGGAAGCGGAAGTGGATCATAGGGTGGGGGAGGGGGCGAAAATTTTGGGAGCCTTGAAAAATGTGTGGAAGTCGAGAACATTATCTCGGAAAGCAAAAATGGGTATGTTTGAGGGAATAGTGGTTCCAACAATGTTGTATGGTTGCGAGGCGTGGGCTATGGATAGAGATGTGCGCAGGAGGATGGATGTGCTGGAAATGAGATGTTTGAGGACAATGTGTGGTGTGAGGTGGTTTGATCGAGTAAGTAACGTAAGGGTAAGAGAGAGGTGTGGAAATAAAAAGAGCGTGGTTGAGAGAGCAGAAGAGGGTGTTTTGAAATGGTTTGGGCACATGGAGAGAATGAGTGAGGAGAGATTGACCATGAGGATATATGTGTCGGAGGTGGAGGGAACGAGGAGAAGAGGGAGACCAAATTGGAGGTGGAAAGATGGAGTGAAAAAGATTTTGTGTGATCGGGGCCTGAACATGCAGGAGGGTGAAAGGAGGGCAAGAAATAGAGTGAATTGGAGTCATGTGGTATACAGGGGTTGACGTGCTGTCAGTGGATTGAAGCAAGGCATGTGAAGCGTCTGGGGTAAACCATGGAAAGCTGTGTAGGTATGTATATTTGCGTGTGTGGACGTGTGTATGTACATGTGTATGGGGGGGGGGTTGGGCCATTTCTTTCGTCTGTTTCCTTGCGCTACCTCGCAAACGCGGGAGACAGCGACAAAGTATAAAAAAAAAAAAAAAAAAAAAAAAAAAATATATATATATATATATATATATATATATATAATTGAGTGGGAGAAGTATAAAAGAAAGAGACAGGAGGTCAAGAGAAAGGTGCAAGAGGTGAAAAAAAGGGCAAATGAGAGTTGGGGTGAGAGAGTATCATTAAATTTTAGGGAGAATAAAAAGATGTTCTGGAAGGAGGTAAATAGGGTGCGTAAGACAAGGGAGCAAATGAGAACTTCAGTGAAGGGCGTAAATGGGGAGGTGATAACAAGTAGTGGTGATGTGAGAAGGAGATGGAATGAGTATTTTGAAGGTTTGTTGAATGTGTCTGATGACAGAGTGGCAGATATAGGGTGTTTGGGTCGAGGTGGTGTGCAAAGTGAGAGGGTTAGGGAAAATGATTTGGTAAACAGAGAAGAGGTAGTAAAAGCTTTGCAGAAGATGAAAGCCGGCAAGGCAGCAGGTTTGGATGGTATTGCAGTGGAATTTATTAAAAAAGGGGGTGACTGTATTGTTGACTGGTTGGTAAGGTTATTTAATGTATGTATGACTCATGGTGAGGTGCCTGAGGATTGGCGGAATGCGTGCATAGTGCCATTGTACAAAGGCAAAGGGGATAAGAGTGAGTGCTCAAATTACAGAGGTATAAGTTTGTTGAGTATTCCTGGTAAATTATATGGGAGGGTATTGATTGAGAGGGTGAAGGCATGTACAGAGCATCAGATTGGGGAAGAGCAGTGTGGTTTCAGAAGTGGTAGAGGATGTGTGGATCAGGTGTTTGCTTTGAAGAATGTATGTGAGAAATACTTAGAAAAGCAAATGGATTTGTATGTAGCATTTATGGATCTGGAGAAGGCATATGATAGAGTTGATAGAGATGCTCTGTGGAAGGTATTAAGAATATATGGTGTGAGAGGCAAGTTGTTAGAAGCAGTGAAAAGTTTTTATCGAGGATGTAAGGCATGTGTACGTGTAGGAAGAGAGGAAAGTGATTGGTTCTCAGTGAATGTAGGTTTGCGGCAGGGGTGTGTGATGTCTCCATGGTTGTTTATTTTGTTTATGGATGGGGTTGTTAGGGAGGTAAATGCAAGAGTCTAGGAAAGAGGGGCAAGTATGAAGTCTGTTGGGGATGAGAGAGCTTGGGAAGTGAGTCAGTTGTTGTTCGCTGATGATACAGCGCTGGTGGCGGATTCATGTGAGAAACTGCAGAAGCTGGTGACTGAGTTTGGTAAAGTGTGTGGAAGAAGAAAGTTAAGAGTAAATGTGAATAAGAGCAAGGTTATTAGGTACAGTAGGGTTGAGGGTCAAGTCAATTGGGAGGTGAGTTTGAATGGAGAAAAACTGGAGGAAGTGAAGTGTTTTAGATATCTGGGAGTGGATCTGTCAGCGGATGGAACCATGGAAGCGGAAGTGGATCATAGGGTGGGGGAGGGGGCGAAAATTTTGGGAGCCTTGAAAAATGTGTGGAAGTCGAGAACATTAACCCGGAAAGCAAAAATGGGTATGTTTGAAGGAATAGTGGTTCCAACAATGTTGTATGGTTGCGAGGCGTGGGCTATGGATAGAGTTGTGCGCAGGAGGATGGATGTGCTGGAAATGAGATGTTTGAGGACAATGTGTGGTGTGAGGTGGTTTGATCGAGTAAGTAACGTAAGGGTAAGAGAGATGTGTGGAAATAAAAAGAGCGTGGTTGAGAGAGCAGAAGAGGGTGTTTTGAAATGGTTTGGGCACATGGAGAGAATGAGTGAGGAAAGATTGACCAAGAGGATATATGTGTCGGAGGTGGAGGGAACAAGGAGAAGAGGGAGACCAAATTGGAGGTGGAAAGATGGAGTGAAAAGGATTTTGTGTGATCGGGGCCTGAACATGCAGGAGGGTGAAAGGAGGGCAAGGAATAGAGTGAATTGGAGCGATGTGGTATACAGGGGTTGACGTGCTGTCAGTGGATTGAATCAAGGCATGTGAAGCGTCCGGGCTGAACCATGGAAGGCTGTGTAGGTATGTATATTTGCGTGTGTGGGCGTGTGTATGTACATGTGTATGGGGGTGGGTTGGGCCATTTCTTTCGTCTGTTTCCTTGTGCTACCTCGCAAACGCGGGAGACAGCGACAAAGCAAAAAAAAAAAAAAAAAAAAATATATATATATATATATATATATATATGTGCGTGTGTGTGTGTATGTATGTATATACATGTGTATGTGGGTGGGTTGGGCCATTCTTTCATCTGTTTCCTTGCGCTACCTCGCTAACGCGGGAGACAGCAACAAAGCAAAATAGAATAGAATAGCTTCAACATATATAGTAAGTTTCTGTTGCAGATCAAACCCTAACCTCTAAAATAATCTGGTACCTACAAACAGAAAACAGCTGTTCTAACCTGCAGTGTATGCATAAAGATCTGTGATTACAAGCATCATGGCAAGTGGAGTCCAGTGTGTTACTTGGCCTACTGTCACTGGAGCTGATACAACTGCTGATGAAGCATCACCCAAAGACACCAGTTCTGTCCATCTCCTATCAAAATATAAAATGCATTTAGTCATTTACAGGAATAATATAATCATGAACTGCTGAAGCACCAAAGTCTGTTTGGAATGGAGATAACACTAAAGGGAAGGAATAAGTAGGTCAACCCAAAACATTAGTGTGTCAGTCTGTTTACAATCAAGTATATAATCATTAACATATCAGTGGGATCGTTTATAAATATTCTTTTCCAACCACTAGAGATATAATGCATCTTATCTTCCACACTTCCTCCCCTCTGGCACAAATTTTCCCTAACTCAAGTCCTTTCTCTTCTTTAGTCCCCTTAATTAAAACACACTTCAATTCAATTTATGTACAAATGTACTTAGAGAAAATCCATCAGGTCACATTAACCCTACATAATTAGAAGTTACATATCTATGTGTACTTTCAAGACCGCTTGAAAAAGAAGACCAACCCCAAGTAAATTCTGATCCTGTATACTAAGAGCAATGAAAGTTACTCACTTTGGTGGCAGAGTAAGAAGATCTGGTAATGTTCTGTGTATAGTCACCACCAACTTGACTGCAAGGGATTCAACAACACTCAGTAAATCTCTAGTTCCCAGCACTCTTCCTATGATATCCACCTCAAAAAGATCATCACTGGAATACAGCACCTGTCTTAATACCTCATTGTAGTCATCATCCTGAAACAAGATATATTTCATGAGCAAAAATTAAGGACTTCACCAAGAAATATAATGGTTAAGCATTTATTACTGAACTGACAAACTGAAGAATATCACTTACACTCATTTATTACAATAGCAGTAATTTCTTTCCTCCATACCTCAGTTGCATCTCCCACCTTAGCAAGGTACCATCAGGAACATATAAACAAAGGTCTTACAGATCCAATTCTTAGCTGTGAAGTACAATATACCAAAAGTAAGAACTACCATCCACAGGCAACCCTTACAAATTAATCCATAGTTCATAATGGCTGGTTCATATGCCATGGTTCAGCCCAATGACAGCAGGTTGTCATATGTTAATCTACCTGAATATCTGTGACCACAGAAAGCATTCCATCTTGTCACCAATACATTAATTTTAAATTTGGCGTATTTCCATAACGAAAACCTTTCAGCAATTGAGCATATTTCTTTTCATCATTAATATTACTGTAAATACGATAAATTTCTCGTGGCAAAAACCAAAAGAGAATTCATAGCTGATGCCATATGATGGATGCCAAGAGAGGCCTTGATCATGATCAACTATCTCATAACTACCAAGGAAGGAATGAAATCATCATATCTGGAAATCATATACCTGGATCATAGAAAAGTAATACATTCTTTACAATGTGTCATGCCATTCAATGGCAAATCAAGGTATCACATGAATGTTGCTTTCAGATTGGAAACTGATCACAAATAGCATGCAGGGTTGGGAATGGGGACAGCTGTTATAAGAAATCATTCAATTCCTGCAAAAGGTACAAGCCTGTATGCATTTGATCCACTCCGTATAATTGGGAACAAAGTGACTGAAAAAAGACAAAAATAAAGAAAAATGCAATGTAGAGATTAAATGACTCAAAGATTAATCAACAGTCATCTTTTTAAGGACTCTACTCATATGCTTCCTCCATCTCTGCAAGGTAGTGTCAGGTACATACGAAGAACATGCTCATCAGCACACATCCACAGATAATCTTCATGACTATTCCATGGTATGTACGGCACATTCTTTATACACAGCTGCTTTCCCATTTCAGCAAGAAAGCATTAGGAACAAATAAACAATGGTCTCATTTGAAAACATATCCACTATCTATCTGTCTAACTATATCTCTGACACCTGTTCCCTTCAGGAACTCTATTCAAGGGGTGACCACAGCAAAAAGTCTCCACTTGTCCCTGTCCTTACATACCACCATCTTATACAAAATTCTATGCATTCTTCCATCATTTTTCTCCCTCCATTATTCTTTCTCTCTATTTCCCCATGTCTTCCTGTAATACCAAACCCTTTACTCATATCATCATACACTCTCCCTGTAAACTCCCCACCTTGCACTCCTTCCACATGCCAAAACCACCTCAAAGTATTGTTTCACTCACTAAGCCACTCCACTACTTATTCCCTTTGTATTCCCTGCCATAACAAATCTCTCATACACCTCATTTCTTTCTTCATCCTATCTAGTCATAACAAATGCTCCTTCTATATAGCACATTTCTTGACTTCAGTGACTCATTCCATATCCATGTTTTGGCTGCATAGGTCAGGGCGGGAGGACTATGCTGTCCCTTAATCCTTTCTTAATTCCCTTTGTATTTTCTGCCATAATAAATTCCTTATAAACCCCCCCCTCCTTCATTTCTTTCTTCATTCCATCTAGTCACATACTCCTCTCAAACAGCTCATATCTTGACCTTTGTGACTCATTCCATATCCATGTTTCAGTTGCATAATTCAGTGTTGGGAAGACTATGCTGTCACTTAATCCTTTCTTCACTTCTATACTTACACCTGTGCACTTCATTATGTTATTAAGAGACCCAATGACACTTTTGCCCTGTACTTCTCTCCCCTTACCTCTCCTACTATATCACCAAACATGACCAAAATAGATTTCACATATTCAAATTCTATTACTTCTCCTCTTTCCCCAACCATATCAATTACACATTTTTATAGGACTCAGCAAAGTCTATTTGGTAATTTGGTAAATAATTTGGTAAATAATTTGGTAAACAGAGAAGAGGTAGTAAAAGCTTTGCGGAAGATGAAAGCCGGCAAGGCAGCAGGTTTGGATGGTATTGCAGTGGAATTTATTAAAAAAGGGGGTGACTGTATTGTTGACTGGTTGGTAAGGTTATTTAATGTATGTATGACTCACGGTGAGGTGCCTGAGGATTGGCGGAATGCGTGCATAGTGCCATTGTACAAAGGCAAAGGGGATAAGAGTGAGTGCTCAAATTACAGAGGTATAAGTTTGTTGAGTATTCCTGGTAAATTATATGGGAGGGTATTGATTGAGAGGGTGAAGGCATGTACAGAGCATCAGATTGGGGAAGAGCAGTGTGGTTTCAGAAGTGGTAGAGGATGTGTGGATCAGGTGTTTGCTTTGAAGAATGTATGTGAGAAATACTTAGAAAAGCAAATGGATTTGTATGTAGCATTTATGGATCTGGAGAAGGCATATGATAAGAGTTGATAGAGATGCTCTGTGGAAGGTATTAAGAATATATGGTGTGGGAGGCAAGTTGTTAGAAGCAGTGAAAAGTTTTTATCGAGGATGTAAGGCATGTGTACGTGCAGGAAGAGAGGAAAGTGATTGGTTCTCAGTGAATGTAGGTTTGCGGCACGGGTGTGTGATGTCTCCATGGTTGTTTAATTTGTTTATGGATGGGGTTGTTAGGGAGGTGAATACAAGAGTTTTGGAAAGAGGGGCAAGTATGAAGTCTGTTGGGGATGAGAGAGCTTGGGAAGTGAGTCAGTTGTTGTTCGCTGATGATACAGCGCTGGTGGCTGATTCATGTGAGAAACTGCAGAAGCTGGTGACTGAGTTTGGTAAAGTGTGTGAAAGAAGAAAGTTAAGAGTAAATGTGAATAAGAGCAAGGTTATTAGGTACAGTAGGGTTGAGGGTCAAGTCAATTGGGAGGTGAGTTTGAATGGAGAAAAACTGGAGGAAGTGAAGTGTTTTAGATATCTGGGAGTGGATCTGGCAGCGGATGGAACCATGGAAGCGGAAGTGGATCATAGGGTGGGGGAGGGGGCGAAAATGCTGGGAGCCTTGAAGAATGTGTGGAAGTCGAGAACATTATCTCGGAAAGCAAAAATGGGTATGTTCAAAGGAATAGTGGTTCCAACAATGTTGTATGGTTGCGAGGTGTGGGCTATGGATAGAGTTGTGCGCAGGAGGATGGATGTGCTGGAAATGAGATGTCTGAGGACAATGTGTGGTGTGAGGTGGTCTGATCGAGTAAGTAACGTAAGGGTAAGAGAGATGTGTGGAAATAAAAAGAGCATGGTTGAGAGAGCAGAAGAGGGTGTTTTGAAATGGTTTGGGCACATGGAGAGAATGAGTGAGGAAAGATTGACCAAGAGGATATATGTGTCGGAGGTGGAGGGAACGAGGAGAAGAGGGAGACCAGATTGGAGGTGGAAAGATGGAGTGAAAAAGATTTTGTGTGATCGGGGCCTGAACATGCAGGAGGGTGAAAGGAGGGCAAGGAATAGAGTGAATTGGAGCGATGTGGTATACCGGGGTTGACGTGCTGTCAGTGGATTGAATCGGGGCATGTGAAGCGTCTGGGGTAAACCATGGAAAGCTGTGTAGGTATGTATATTTGCGTGTGTGGACGTATGTATATACATGTGTATGGGGGTGGGTTGGGCCATTTCTTTCGTCTGTTTCCTTGCGCTACCTCGCAAACACGGGAGACAGCGGCAAAAAAAAAAAAAAAAAAAAAAAAAAAAAAGCAAAGTCTAATACTTTGAGATGGTGAGGGGAAGTGGAAAGAATGCAAATACTGGGAGTTTACATAGAGAGTGAATGGTACTACAATTAATGGGGTAGGTGTGAAGAGAAGGCCACCTGTGACATGAACAAATAGGGTGGAGGAATACTGGAGGGAGATAAACGGTGGAAGAATGTGTGGAATGGTGTATGAGTGGGAGGCATGTAAAAACAGCAGTAAGTAAAGACTTTTCTTTTGCCATGGCCACCCCTTGATGGGATTTCCCAGAAGGATTGTGGGCATCAGAGATATAGACAGATAGATTACAAAATCTATACTCTCACTATATTTCCAACTTTTAAACTCCATCACTTTACTGTTAAGTGCATCGACCTTCAATTGCCTATACTTACACATGAAAAATAAACTTACAGCCTTCTGCAACTCCTCTTCACTCTAAGCAAACAACACAGTATCATCAGCAAACAGACTTGTCACTAGCCACCACACCTCACTACCACATTCCGGATCTGGACCTACTTTCCCTAGTTTTGCTTTCACCCCTATTATCACCCCATCCATACATATGTTAAAAAGCCATGGTGATCTCACACAACCCTGTTTCACACCCAAGCATATACAAAACTTTCGCCTAACTCTCCATTCATTCTTACACATGCATTTCCTCCTCTATGGAAGGCTTTCACTCCATCCAATAGTTATCCCCCACCCCCTTATATCCTTAGCACATCCCATTAAGCATGCTATTCAACTCTATCATATACTTTCTCCAGGTCCATAAAAGCTGCATACAGCTTTTCACCTTCTTCTATATCATTTCTTAGTCACTCTCACTGCAAAAACCTGGTCCACACATCCACTACCTTCCCTGAAACCCTCCTACTCCCCCACTTATTATACATTCAGTCACTTCTATCACCCTGTCAAGCAACATTCTTACGTTCACTTTTCCTGTTATACTTAACAAACTTATTCCCTTATAATTGCTACATACATCCTCAACACCTTTTCATCTGAATAAATGGCACAACCTTCTGCTTCCATGCTAAATTACATATCAAATGCATCCAATCTATCACACTCTTTCCTCCATACTTCAAAAATGCCACCATAATCCCATCGATTAAAAGGCCCATGCTGGGGATGTTTGAATGTGAATGGAAGAAATTAGGAGGAAAAGAAATTAGAAATATAAACTATGTTTGATAAAAGAAACCTGGATGTTCTGGCTATGAGTGAAACCAAGTTGAACAGGAAGAGTGTAGAGTGATTTGGAACTGTTTGGGAGGTTACATTTGACGTTATTGTGGGGGCATGAGTGGAATGGATGGCTCTTCTGATGAAGGGGAGCTACATTAAAGAGTGTAAGGAAGAGAGTTCCAGACTGATGTGGGTAAGAATAAAGTATACAATGAGAGGTGGATGATTGTCTATGCTTATTCAGCTAGTAGTAGTGAGGGGAGTGAAGAGGAATTGGGTACTTTCTGGGAGGAGCTGAGTGACTGTTTTAGCAATTCTGATGTATGGGACTGAATCCTGGTGCTCAAGCATCTGAATAAAAGAGTGGATGATTTAGCAGATAAGGGTATAAGCGGGGAGAATGGGGTACTTATGTGCAAATGAAAATGAGTACAGCTTTTCTAGTTGTGCTGAAAAAGGAGAGTTGGGAATACTTGATTTTATGGAAGATGCTAAGATTCAGTCATCTGCTCCTGATGCTACCTCATTAGAGGAAAAAATGGTGAACAAGCATTAAAGAAAGTCATATGTTTACATGACAGAATAGGGTTGGAGCCAAAATGCATTTTTGGATTATGCATGAACTGACAAGAACGCAAAGAATTGGTTATTGGATATGAATGTACTCCGAAGGCCAGGTAGAATGTCTGAGCATTCTTGGTGAAGATGAGTGTAAAAGTTTGTATAGTTTTTCTGGGAAGGATGCTAAGACATATGTGGCAAGGAAGTAATGAACAAACTTGGAAAAGCCTGTGTGCAAATATAAAAAGAGAGAGTAAGTGAATGGTGGCATAATGTGAGAGTAAATAGGGGGGTGGAAGGTATTTGAGAAGCAGTGCTTACATTTGCAAGTGAAAAGAGTGATATACAGAAGGTGGGGTGAGGGCACATGAAGAGGGATAAATTAACAAATTCATTATCCATGGGGATAGGGGAGAAAGAATACTTCCCTGCATTCCTCACGTGTCGTAGAAGGCGACTAAAGGGGACGGGAGCGGGGAGCCAGAAACCCTCCCCTCCTTGTATTTTAACTTTCTAAAATGGGAAACAGAAGAAGGAGTCACGCGAGGAGTGCTCATCCTCCTCGAAGGCTCAGATTGGGGTGTCTAAATGTGTGTGGATGTAACCAAGATGAGAAAAAAGGAGAGATAGGTAGTATGTTTGAGGAAAGGAACCTGGATGTTTTGGCTCTGAGTGAAACGAAGCTCAAGGGTAAAGGGGAAGAGTGGTTTGGGAATGTCTTGGGAGTAAAGTCAGGGGTTAGTGAGAGGACAAGAGCAAGGGAAGGAGTAGCACTACTACTGAATCAGGAGTTGTGGGAGTATGTGATAGAGTGTAAGAAAGTAAATTCTAGACTGATATGGGTAAAACTGAAAGCGGATGGAGAGAGATGGGTGATTATTGGTGCATATGCATCTGGGCATGAGAAGAAAGATCATGAGAGGCAAGTGTTTTGGGAGCAGCTGAATGAGTGTGTTAGTGGTTTTGATGCACAAGACCGGGTTATAGTGATGGGTGATTTGAATGCAAAGGTGAGTAATGTGGCAGTTGAGGGAATAATTGTTAGACATGGAGTGTTCAGTGTTGTAAATGAAAATGGTGAAGAGCTTGTAGATTTATGTGCTGAAAAAGGACTGGTGATTGGGAATACCTGGTTTAAAAAGTGAGATATACATAAGTATACGTATGTAAGTAGGAGAGATGACCAGAGAGCGTTATTGGATTACGTGTTAATTGATAGACGCACGAAAGAGAGACTTTTGGATGTTAATGTGCTGAGAGATGCAACTGGAGAGATGTCTGATCATTATCTTGTGGAGGCGAAGGTGAAGATTTGTGGGGGTTTTCAGAAAAGAAGAGAGAATGTTGGGGTGAAGAGAGTGGTGAGAGTATGTGAGCTTGGGAAGGAGACTTGTGTGAGGAAGTAAAAGGAGAGACTGAGTACAGAATGGAAAAAGGTGAGAACAAAGGAGGTAAGGGGAGTGGGGAGGAATGGGATGTATTTAGGGAAGCAGTGATGGCTTGCGCAAAAGATGCTTGTGACATGAGAAGTGTGGGAGGTGGCTTGATTAGAAAAGGTAGTGAGTGGTGGGATGAAGAAGTAAGATTATTAGTGAAACAGAAGAGAGAGGCATTTGGACGATTTTTGCAAGGAAAAAATGCAAATGAGAGGGAGAGGTATAAAAGAAAGAGGCAGGAGGTCAAGAGAAAGGTGCAAGAGGTGAAAAAGAGGGCAAATCAGAGTTGGGGTGAGAGAGTATCATTAAATTTCAGGGAGAATAAAAAGATGTTTTGGAAGGAGGTAAATAAAGTGCGTAAGACAAGGGAGCAAATGGGAACTTAAGTGAAGGGGGCTAATGGGGAGGTGATAACAAGTAGTGGTGATGTGAGAAGGAGATGGAGTGAGTATTTTGAAGGTTGGTTGAATGTGTTTGATGATAGAGTGGCAGATAAAGGGTGTTTTGGTCGAGGTGGTGTGCAAAGTGAGAGGGTTAGGAAAAATGATTTGGTAAATAGAGAAGAGGTAGTAAAAGCTTTGCGGAAGATGAAAGCCGGCAAGGCAGCAGGTTTGGATGGTACTGCAGTGGAATTTATTAAAAAAGGGGGTGACTGTATTGTTGACTGGTTGGTAAGGTTATTTAATGTATGTATGATTCATGGTGAGGTGCCTGAGGATTGGCGGAATGCTTGCATAGTGCCATTGTACAAAGGCAAAGGGGATAAGAGTGAGTGCTCAAATTACAGAGGTATAAGTTTGTTGAGTATTCCTGGTAAATTATATGGGAGGGTATTGATTGAGAGGGTGAAGGCATGTACAGAGCACCAGAATGGGGAAGAGCAGTGTGGTTTCAGAAGTGGTAGAGGATGTGTGGATCAGGTGCTTGCTTTGAAGAATGTATGTGAGAAATACTTACAAAAACAAATGGATTTGTATGTAGCATTTATGGATCTGGAGAAGGCATATGATAGAGTTGATAGAGATGCTCTGTGGAAGGTTTTAAGAATATATGGTGTGGGAGGCAAGTTGTTAGAAGCAGTGAAAAGTTTTTATCAAGGATGTAAGGCATGTGTACGTGTAGGAAGAGAGGAAAGTGATTGGTTCTCAGTGAATGTAGGTTTGCGGCACGGGTGTGTGATGTCTCCATGGTTGTTTACTTTGTTTATGGATGGGGTTGTTAGGGAGGTGAATGCAAGAGTTTTGGAAAGAGGGGCAAGTATGCAGTCTGTTGTGGATGAGAGAGCTTGGGAAGTGAGTCAGTTGTTGTTCGCTGATGATACAGCGCTGGTGGCTGATTCATGTAAGAAACTGCAGAAGCTGGTGACTGAGTTTGGTAAAGTGTGTGAAAGAAGAAAGTTAAAAGTAAATGTGAATAAGAGCAAGGTTATTAGGTACAGTAGGGTTGAGGGTCAAGTCAATTGGGAGGTAAGTTTGAATGGAGAAAAACTAGAGGAAGTAAAGTGTTTTAGATATCTGGGAGTGGATCTGGCAGCAGATGGAACCATGGAAGCGGAAGTGAATCATAGGGTGGGGGAGGGGGCGAAAATTCTGGGAGCATTGAAGAATGTTTGGAAGTCGAGAACATTATCTCGGAAAGCAAAAATGGGTATGTTTGAAGGAACAGTGGTTCCAACAATGCTGTATGGTTGTGAGGGGTGGGCTATGGATAGAGTTGTGCGCAGGAGGGTGGATGTGCTGGAAATGAGATGTTTAAGGACAATATGTGGTGTGAGGTGGTTTGATCGAGTAAGTAATGTAAGGGCAAGAGAGATGTGTGGAAATAAAAAGAGTGTGGTTGAGAGAGCAGAAGAGGGTGTTTTGAAATGGTTTGGTCACATGGAGAGAATGAGTGAGGAAAGACTGAAAAAGAGGATATATGTGTCAGAGGTGGAGGGAAGGAGGAGAAGTGGGAGACCAAACTGGAGGTGGAAAGATGGAGTGAAAAGGATTTTGAGTGATCGGGGCCTGAACATGCAGGAGGGTGAAAGGCGTGCAAGGAATAGAGTGAATTGGAACGATGTGGTATACTGGGGTCGACGTGCTGTCAATGGATGGAACCAGGGCATGTGAAGCGTCTGGGGTAAACCATGGAAAGTTGTCTGGGGTCTGGATGTGGGAAGGGAGCTGTGGTTTCGGTGCATTATTACATGACAGCTAGAGACTGAGTGTGAACGAATGGGGCCTTTGTTGTCTTTTACTAGCGCTACCTCGCACACATGAGGGGGGAGGGGGTTGTTATTCCATGTGTGGCGGGGTGGCGATGGGAACAAATAAAGGCAGACAGTATGAATTATGTACATGTGTATATATTTATATGTCTGTGTGTGTATATATATGTGTACTTTGAGATGTATAGGTATGTATATTTGCGTGTGTGGACGTGTATGTATATACATGTGTATGTGGGCGGGTTGGGCCATTCTTTCATCTGTTTCCTTGCGCTACCTCGCTAACGCGGAAGACAGCGACAAAGCAAAATAAAATTATAAAAAAATAAATCATTTGATTTTTACTACTATTTCCACAAATCATATAACCATCCACCTGAGTAAATAACTTACAATATTTAGCATAACTTCAAGTTGCAAATCTTTTGGCAAGCTTTCTCTTGCAACATCAATGCAAGTATCAATGATGCTAGTTGTGACAACTGTACCATACACCCATGGCTTGAGCTGTAGGTAGGCTTCAGCAGACTTCACACACCTGTTTGCCAGTGCATCTTCTATTATCTCCTTAACTGGCTTGTCACCCCAAACCTAATTAAAGAAACACTGCGATTAACTACAATATTTGTTCACAGCTCTCATACTAATTCACCAAATAATCCAACTTAAGATCTAAATAAGTACATTAATCATTTATGACTTGAATGTTTGCTTGTAAATCTATCTACCTAGCTATCAGCATTAAATCCATTCCCAGTTTTCAAGGAGTGGATGAGGTACATACATATTATGGTACCATGAATATAAATCTTCAATCATGCCCAGTAACTTAAAGTGAAATAAGGGCTTTACACAATCACATAAATGTTTCTTATTTTCTCACTCTGCAAACCAAGCTGATTTTTCAAAAGATATAAATGTTTCCTTTTTAAACCAGGAGACAAATCCAAAAGCTTTTCACCATTTCCATTCACACCACAGAATACCCCATGTGCGCCAAATATACCCTCAACTGCCACATCACTCACCTTCACATTTCAATCACCCATCACTAATACCCGGTCTCGTGCACCAATGCTGCTGACACACTCATTCAGCTGCTCCCAAAACACTTGCCTCTCATGATCTTTCCTCTCATGACCAGGTGCAAAAGCACCAATAATCACCCATCTCTCTCCATTCTCTTTCAGTTTTACCTACATTAATCTAGGGTTTAAAAAGAGAGATATACATAAGTATACGTATGTGAGTAGGAGAGATGGTCAAAGGGCAACATTGGATTGTGTTAATTGATAGGCATGTAAAAGAGAGACTTTTGGATGTTAATGTGCTGAGAGTGGCAGCTAGAGGCAAGGGTGAAGATTTGTAGAGGTTTTCAAGAAAGAAGGGAGAATGTTGGGGAGAAGAGGGTGTTGAGAATAAGTGCACTTGGAAAGAATACTTATGTAAGGAAGTACCAGGAAAGACTGAGTGTAGAATGGAAAAGGTGAGAGCCAATGATGTGAGGGGAGTGGGTGAGGAATGGGATGTATTTAAGGAAGCAGTCATGGCATTTCCATAAGATGAATGTAGCATGAGAAAGGTGGGACTTGGGCAGATTAAAAAGGGTAGTGGGTGGTGGGATGAAGAAGTAAAGTTGTTAGTGAAAGAGAAAAGAGAGGCATTTGGATGATACTTACATGGAAGGAGTGCCAATGACTGGGAGATGTGCAGAACAAAGCAGCAAGAGGTCAAGAGGAAGGTGCAAGGGTTGTAAAAGAGGGCAAATGAGAGTTGGGGTGAGAGAGTATCATTAAACTTTAGGGAGAATAAAAAAAATGTTTATGAAGGAGGTAAATAACATGCAAAAGACAAGAGAAAAAATGGGAACATTGGAGATGGGGGCAAGGGGGTAAGTGATAACAAGTAATGATGAAGTGAGAAGGAGGTGGAATGAGTATTTCTAAAGGTTTGTTGAAAGTGCTTGATGATAGAGTGGCAGATGTAGCATGTTTTGGTCAGGGTGGTGTGCAAAGTGAGAGGATCAGGGAGAATGGTTTGGCTAAGACAGAAGTTGTGAAAGACTTCTGGAAGACGAAATCCAGCAAGGCAGCGGGTTTGGATGGTACTGCAGTTGAATTTACTAAGAAAGGGAGTGACCGTGTTGTTGATTGGTTGGTAAGGATATTCAATATAAGTATGGATAACGGTGAGGTGCCTGGGATTGGTGGAATGCATGTACAATGACATTGTAAAAAGCAAAGGGGATAAAGGTGAGTGTTCAAACTACAGAGGCATAAGTTTGTTGAGTATTCCTGGAAAACTGTATGGGAGGGTATTGATTGAGAGGGTGAAGGCATGTACAGAGTATCAATTTGGGGAGGAGCAGTGTGGTTTCAGAAGTGGTAGAGGATGTGTGGATCAGGTGTTTGCTTTGAAGAATGCATGTGAAAAATATTGAGAAAAACAAATGGATTTGTATGTGGCATTCATGGATCTAGAAAAAGCATATCATAGGGTTGACAGAGATTCTTTGTGAAGGTCTTGAGAGTATATAGTGTGGAAGGTAAGCTGCAGGAAGCAGTGAAAAGTTTTTATCGAGAATGTAATGGATGTGTTCGAGTATGAAGAGAGGAGAGTGACTGGTTCCCAGTGAAGGTCAGTCTACAGCAGGAGAGTGTGACTTCTCCATGGCTGTTTAATTTGTTTGTGGATGGGATGGTTAAGAAGGTAAATGCAAGAGTTTTCGAGAGAGGGGCGAGTAAGCAGTCTACTGCTTACTTCTTCATCCTAACATTCACTACTCTTTGTAATCTGCCCACCTCCCATCTCTCTCATGCCACATGCATCTTTTGCACAAGCCATCACTGCTTCCCTAAGTACATCCCATTCCTCACCTATTCCCCTGACATCATTTGCTCTCATCTTTTGCCATGTATGTATGGACCATGGTGAGGTGCCTGAGGATTGGCAGAATGCATGCATAGTGCCATTGTACAAAGGCAAAAGGAATAAAGGTGAGTGTTCAAACTAGAGAGTCATAAGTCTGTTGAGTATTCCTGGAAAATTGTATGGTAGGGTATTGACTGAGAGGGTGAAGGCAAGTACAGAGCATCAGATGGAGAAAAGCAGTGTGGTTTCAAAAGTGGTAGAGGATGTGTTTGCTTTGAAGAATGTATGTGAGAAATACTTAGAGAAACAAATGAATTTGTATGTGGCATTTATGGATCTGGTGAAGGTATATGATAGGGTTGACAGAGATGCTTTATGGAAGGCCTTAAGAGTATATGGTGTAGGAGGTAAGCTGCTAGAAGCAGTGAGAGGTTTTTAACAAGGATGCAAGGCATGTGTATGAGTAGGAAGAGAAGAGAGTGACTTTCCCAGTGAATGTACATCCCATTCCTCACCCATTCCCTTGACATCATTTGCTCTCATCTTTTGCCATGTATGTATGAACCATGGTGAAGTGCCTGAGGATTGGAGGAATGCATGCACAGTGTCATTGTACAAAGGCAAAGGGGATAAAGGTGAGTGTTCAAACTAAAGAGGCATAAGTCTGTTGAGCAGCGGTGTGTGATGTCTCCATGGCTGCTTAGTTTGTTCATGGATGAGGTGGTTAGGGAGGTAAATGCAAAGGTTTTGGGGAAAGGGTGAGTATGCAGTCTGTTGGCGATGAGAGGGCTTAGGAAGTCAGTCAGTTGTTGTTCGCTGATGATACAGCTCTAGTGGCTGATTTGAATGAGAAACTGAAATTTGAGAGTAAATATGGATATGAGCAAGGTTATTAGGTTCAGTAGGGTTGAAGGACATGTTAATTGGGATGTAAGTTTGAATGGAGAAAAAATTGGAGGAAGTGAAGTGTTTTAGATATCTAGGAGTGGACTTAGCAGCGGATGGAACCGTGGAAGTGAGTCATAGGGTGAGGAGGGGGCGAAGGCTCTGGGGGCAATATACACATAAATGACCATACATGCACATACACATATACTATGTTATATTGCTTAAGCCTAATATAACGAGGAGAAGTGGGTGACCAAATTGGAGGTGGAAAGATGGAATGAAAAAGATTTTGAGCGATTAGGGCCTGAACATACAGGAGGGTGAGAGGCATGCAAGGAATAGAGTGAATTGGAATGATGTGGCATACCAAAGTTGATGTGCTGTAAACGGACTGAACTAGGGCATGTGAAATGTCTGGGGTAAACCATGGAAAAGTCTCCGGGGCCTGGATATGGATAAGGAGCTGTGATTTTGGTACATTACACATGACAGCTAGAGACTGAGTGTGAAAGAATGCGGCCTTTTTTGTCCGTTTTCCTGGCACTAACTCACTGAAACAGGGAGTAACGATGCTCCTTTCTGTGGGTTGGGGTAGCGACAGAAATGGATGAAAGCAAGCAAGTATGAATATGTACATGCAAATATATGTATGTCTGGGTATGTGTATGTATATGTGAGTGTATGGGTGTTTATGTATATATATGTGTATATGAGTGGAAGGGCCCTTCTTTGTTTCCTGGCGCTACCTTGCTGATGCAGAAAACAGCAATTAAGTTATCTATTATCATTTATTATACTTTGTCGCTGTCTCCTGCATTAGCGAGGAAGTGCATGGAAACAGATGAAAAAGTGGCCCAACCCACCCACATACACATGTACATACATAAACGTCCACACACGCACATATACATAACAATACATTTCAACGTATACATACATATGCAGACACAGACATACATATATACACATGTACATGTTCATACATGCTGCCTTCATCCATTCCCGCCGCCACCCAACCATACATGAAAATGGCACCCCCTTCCCCCCGCGTGCACATGAGGTAGTGCTAGGAAAAGACAACAAACGCCACATTCGTTCACACTCAGTCTCTAGCTATCATGTGTAAAGCACCAAAACCATAGCTCCCTTTCCACATCCTGGCCCCATAAAACTTTCCATGGTTTACCCCAGATGCACCACATGCCCTGGTTCAATTCACAGACAGCACATCGACCCCGGTAGACCACATCATTCCAATTCACTCTATTTCTTGTGTGCCTTTCACCCTACTGTATGTTCAGGCCCCGATCGCTCAAAACCTTTTTCACTCCATCCTTCCACCTCCAATTTGGTCACCTACTTCTCCTCGTTATATTATGCTTAAGCAATTATGTATACTATACTATAACATAATATATATGTATAATATATGTATATGTGCATGTATGGTCATTTATGTATATAAATGTGTGTATGAGTGGATGGGCCATTCTTCGTCTGTCTTCTGACGCTACTTCCCTGATGCAAGAAATGGCAAGCAAGTATAATGAATAAATAAAAATGAATAAATATCTCCAATCACATCAACTCCATGCTCAAAATGCTTCAATTACACCTGTTCCTCAATCATTTATCTAACATCTCCATCTGAAACATTCCTAACCTGATTAGCATTTATCCATCTCTTCTGTATTCTACCTTTCCTCCTTGTACCTTCTAATGCAGTATATATCTTTATCTTCTTCAATAACTAGACCACTACCACATGCTCTACAAGGGTATACTATACAAAAGAACTTTCATTCATGTGCCTTCCTAATGATTTCCTCATACCTAATATTCTTTTCACATCTTCATTCATTATTCTATCTTTCTCCGATTCATAACTATACTATGCAAGTTCACTTCCCATGTTATATCAACTGCTCTTCTTTCTTACCTATCCTGGGTTTCCCATCCATACATAAGATATATTTATATCTATTTTGCTTCGTCGCTGTCTCCCACGTTAGCGTGGCAGCGCAAGGAAACAGACAAAAGAATGGCCCAACCCGCCCACATACACATGTATATAAATATACGTCCACACACACAAATATACATACCTATACATCTCAATGTTTTTTTTTTTTTTTTTTTTTTTTTTTTGCTGTTTCCCGCGTTTGCGAGGTAGCGCAAGGAAACTGACAAAAGAAATGGCCCAACCCACCCCATACACATGTATATACATACGTCCACACACACGCAAATATACATACCTACACAGCTTTCCATGGTTTACCCCAGACGCTTCACATGCCTTGATTCAATCCACTGACAGCACGTCAACCCCGGTATACCACATCGCTCCAATTCACTCTATTCCTTGCCCTCCTTTCACCCTCCTGCATGTTCAGGCCCCGATCACACAAAATCTTTTTCACTCCATCTTTCCACCTCCAATTTGGTCTCCCTCTTCTCCTCGTTCCCTCCACCTCCGACACATATATCCTCTTGGTCAATCTTTCCTCACTCATTCTCTCCATGTGACCAAACCATTTCAAAACACCCTCTTCTGCTCTCTCAACCACTCTCTTTTTATTTCCACACATCTCTCTTACCCTTACGTTACTTACTCGATCAAACCACCTCACACCACACAGTGTCCTCAAACATCTCATTCCCAGCGCATCCATCCTCCTGCGCACAACTCTATCCATAGTCCACGCCTCGCAACCATACAACATTGTTGGAACCACTATTCCTTCAAACATACCCATTTTTGCTTTCCGAGATAATGTTCTTGACTTCCACACATTCTTCAAGGCTCCCAGAATTTTCGCCCCCTCCCCCACCCTATGATCCACTTCCGCTTCCATGGTTCCATCCGCTGCCAGATCCACTCCCAGATATCTAAAACACTTCACTTCCTCCAGTTTTTCTCCATTCAAACTCACCTCCCATATATATACACACAGACATATACATATATACACATGTACATAATTCATACTGTCTGCCTTTATTCATTCCCATCGCCACCTCGCCACACATGGAATAACAACCCCCACCCCCCTCAATGTGTGAGGTAGCACTAGGAAAAGACAACAAAGGCCCCATTCACTCACACTCAGTCTCTAGCTGTCATGTAATAATGCACCGAAACCACAGCTCCCTTTCCACATCCAGGCCCCACAGAACTTTCCGTGGTTTACCCCAGACGCTTCACATGCCCTGGTTCAATCCCTTGACAGCACGTCACCCCGGTATACCACATCGTTTCAATTTACTCTATTCCTTGCATGCCTTTCACCCTCCTGCATGTTCAGGCCCCAATCACTCAAAATCTTTTTCACTCCATCTTTCCACCTCCAATTTGGTCTCCCACTTCTCCTCGTTCCCTCCACCTCCGACACATATATCCTCTTGGTCAATCTTTCCTCACTCATTCTTTCCATGTGACCAAACCATTTCAAAACACCCTCTTCTGCTCTCTCAACCACACTCGTTTCATTTCCACACATCTCTCTTACCCTTACATTACTTACTTGATCAAACCACCTCACACCACATATAGTCCTCAAACATCTCATTTCCAGTACATCCACCCTCCTGCGCACAACTCTATCCACAGCTCACGCCTCGCAACCATACAACATTGTTGGAACAACTACTCCTTCAAACATACCCATTTTTGCTTTCCGAGATAATGTTCTCAATAATGTTCTTCAAGGCTCCAAGAATTTTCGCCCCCTCCCCCACCCTATGATTCACTTCCGCTTCCATGGTTCCATCCACTGCCAGATCCACTCCCAAATATCTAAAACACTTTACTTCCTCCAGTTTTTCTCCATTCAAACTTACCTCCCAATTGATTTGACCCTCAACCCTACTGTACCTAATAACCTTGCTCTTATTCACATTTACTCTCAACTTTCTTCTTTCACACACTTTACCAAACTCAGTCACCAGCTTCTGCAGTTTCTCACATGAATCAGCCACCAGCACTGTATCATCAGCGAACAACAACTGACTCACTTCCCAAGCTGTTGACTGGTTGGTAAGGTTATTTAATGTATGTATGATTCATGGTGAGGTGCCTGAGGATTGGCGGAATGCGTGCATAGTGCCATTGTACAAAGGCAAAGGGGATAAGAGTGAGTGCTCAAATTACAGGGGTATAAGTTTGTTGAGTATTCCCGGTAAATTATATGGGAGGGTATTGATTGAGAGGGTGAAGGCATGTACAGAGCATCAGATTGGGGAAGAGCAGTGTGGTTTCAGAAGTGGTAGAGGATGTGTGGATCAGGTGTTTGCTTTGAAGAATGTATGTGAGAAATACTTAGAAAAGCAAATGGATTTGTATGTAGCATTTATGGATCTGGAGAAGGCATATGGTAGAGTTGATAGAGATGCTCTGTGGAAGGTATTAAGAATATATGGTGTGGGAGGCAAGTTGTTAGAAGCAGTGAAAGTTTTTATCGAGGATGTAAGGCATGTGTACGTGTAGGAAGAGAGGAAAGTGATTGGTTCTTAGTGAATGTAGGTTTGTAGCAGGGGTGTGTGATGTCTCCATGGCTGTTTAATTTGTCTATGGATGGGGTTGTTAGGGAGGTGAATGTAAGAGTTTTGGAAAGAGAGGCAAGTATGCAGTCATACATAAGAATGGTAACAAATATTCCATTTTACAGGTGGTTTCGGTGCATTACACATGACAGCTAGAGACTAAGTGTGAACGAATGTGGCCTTTGTTGTCTTTTCCTAGTGCTACCTCATATGTATGGGGGGGGGGGGGGGGGGGGGGGGGGGGGGGGGTTACTACTTCATGTGTGGCGGGGTGGCGGCAGGAATGGATGAGGGCAGCATGCATGAGTATGTACATGTGTATATATGTATATGTATGTATATGTTTGTATAATGGAATCGCCCTGTTCATTTAGGTATCCACCTAATAATGTTAAAAATCATTTCCACATAATGTAGAGTATCCTTAAGTGGTGGAACCTTGTTTATGTGCAGGTGTACATCCTGAATAGCTTAAAGATTACAGTCCTTTATCGATATATATTTATAGTTTTGTGTCCCGGATAATGAACAGACAAAGCCCCTCTTTTGTGATACTATATCACAATGTAATTACCAAATGTATAGAACTAATTATGAGGGTTAACGTGTCTGCATTGTGCTAATACCGGTATATATATCCCTGGGGATAGGGGAGACAGAATACTTCCCACGCATTCCTCACGTTTCGTAGAAGGCAACAAAAGGGGATGGGAGCGGGGGCTAGAAACCCTCCCCTCCTTGTATTTAACTTTCTGAAAGGGGAAACAGAAGAAGGAGTCAAGCGGGGAGTGCTCATCCTCCTCGAAGGCTCAGATTGGGGTGTCTAAATGTGTGTGGATGTAACCAAGATGAGAAAAAAGGAGAGATGGGTAGTATGTTTGAGGAAAGAAACCTGGATGTTTTGGTTCTTGAGTGAAACGAAGTTCAAGGGTAAAGGGGAAGACTGGTATGGGAATGTCTTGGGAGTAAAGGAGCAAGGGAAGGAGTAGCACTACTCCTGAAACAGGAATGGTGGGAGTATGTGATAGAGTGTAAGAAAGTAAACTCTGGATTGATATGGGTTAAACTGAAAGTGGATGGAGAGAGGGGTGATTATTGGTGCATATGCACCTAGGCATAATAAAGAAGATCATGAGAGGCAAGTGTTTTGGGAGCAGCTGAGTGAGTGTGTTAGTTGTTTTGATGTACGAGACCGGGTTATAGTAATGGGTGATTTGAATGTAAAGGTGAGTAAAGTGGCAGTTGAGGGAATAATTGGTGCACATGGGGTGTTCAGTGTCGTAAATGGAAATGGTAAAGAGCTTGAACATTTATGTGCTGAAAAAGGACTGGTGATTAGGAATACCTGGTTTAAAAAGAGAGATATACATAAGTATACATATGTAAGTAAGAGAGATGGCAAGAGAGCCTTATTGGATTACATGTTAATTAATAGGTGCACAAAAGAGAGACTTTTGGATGTTAATGTGCTGAGAGGTGCAACTGGAGGGATGTCTGATCATTGTCTTGTGGAGGGGAAGGTGAAGATTTGTAGAGGTTTTCAGAAAAGAAGAGAGAATGTTGGGGTGAAAAGAGTGGTGAGAGTAAGTGAGCTTGGGAAGGAGACTTGTGTGAGGAAGTACCACGAGAGACTGAGTACAGAATGGAAAAAGGTGAGAACAAAGGACGTAAGGGGAGTGGGGGAGGAATGGGATGTATTTAGGGAAGCAGTGATGGCTTGCACAAAAGATGCTTGTGGCATGAGAAGTGTGGGAGGTGGGCAGATAAGAAAGGGTAGTGAGTGGTGGGATGAAGACATAAGTTTGTTAGTGAAAGAGAAGAGAGAGACATTTGGACAATTTTTGCAGGGAAATAATGCAAATGACTGGAAGATGTACAAAAGAAAGAGGCAGGAGGTCAAGAGAAAGGTGCAAGAAGTGATAAAGAGGGCAAATGAGAGTTGGGGTGGGAGAGTATCATCAAATTTTGGGGAGAATAAAAAGATACTTTGGAAGGAGGAAAATAAAGTGCATAAGACATGGGAACAAATGGGAACATCAGTAAAGGGGGCAAATGGGGAGGTAATAACAAGTAGTGGTGATGTGAGGAGGAGATGGAGTGAGTATTTTGAAGGTTTGTTGAATGTGTTTGATGATAGAGTGGCAGATATAGGGTGTTTTGGTCGAGGTGGTGTGCAAAGTGAGAGGGTTAGGGAGAATGATTTGGTAAACAGAGAAGAGGTAGTAAAAGCTTTGTGGAAGATGAAAGCTGGCAAGGCAGAGAGGTTGGATGGTATTGCAGTGGAATTTATTAAAAAAGGGGGTGACTGTATTGTTGACTGGTTGGTAAAGTTATTCAACGAATGTATGACTCATGGTGAGGTGCCTGAGGATAAGCAGAATGCTTCCATAGTGCCATTGTGCAAAGGCAAAGGGGATAAGAGTGAGTGCTCAAATTACAGAGGTATAAGTTTGTTGAGTATTCCTGGGAAATTATATGGGAGGGTATTGATTGAGAGGGTGTAGACATGTACAGAGCATCAGACTGGGGAAGAGCAGTATGGTTTCAGAAGTGGTAGAGGATGTGTAGATCAGGTGTTTGCTTTGAAGAATGTATGTGAGAAATACTTAAGAAAAGCAAATGGATTTGTATGTAGCATTTATGGATCTGGAGAAGGCATATGATAGAGTTGATAGAGATTCTCTGCGGAAGGTATTAAGAATACATGGTGTGGGAGGCAAGTTGTTAGAAGCAGTGAAAAGTTTTCATCAAGGATGTAAGGCATGTGTACGTGTAGGACGAGAGGAAAGTGATTGGTTCTCAGTGAATGTTGGTTTGCGACAGGGGTGCGTGATGTCTCCATGGTTATTTAATTTGTTTATGGATGGGGTTGTTAGAAAGGTGAATGCATGAGTTTTGGAAAGAGGGGCAAGTATGCAGCCTGTTGTGGATGAGAGAGCTTGGGAAGTGAGTCAGTTGTTGTTCGCTGATGATACAGCGCTGGTGGCTGATTCGGGTGAGAAGATGCAGAAGCTGGTGACTGAGTTTGGTAAAGTGTGTGAAAGAAGAAAACTGAGAGTAAATGTGAATAAGAGCAAGGTTATTAGGTACAGTAGCATTGAGGGACAAGTCAATTGGGAGGTAAGATTGAATGGAGAAAAACTGGAGGAAGTGAAGTGTTTTTAGATATCTGGGAGTGGATTTGGCAGAGAATGGAACCATGGAAGCAGAAGTGAGTCATAGGGTGGGGGAGGGGTTGAAAGTTCTGGGAGTGTTGAAAAATATGTGGAAGTCGAGAACGTTATCTTGGATAGTAAAAATGGGTATGCTTGAAGGAATAGTGGTTACAACAATGTTATATGGTTGCAGGGCACAGGCTATAGATAAAGGTGTGCAGAGGAGGGTGGATGTGCTGGAAATGAGATGTTTGAGGACAATATGTGGTGTGTGGTGGTTTGATTGAGTCAGTAATGAAAGGGTAAGAGAGATGTGTGGTAATAAAAAGAGTGTGGTTGAGAGAGCAGAAGAGGGTATTTTGAAATGGTTTGGTCACATGGAGAGAATGAGTGAGGAAAGATTGACAAAGAGGATATAAGAGTCACAGGTGGAGGGAACGAGGAGAAGTGGGAGATCCAACCGGAGGTGGAGAGACAGAGTGAAAAAGATTTTGAGTGATTGGGGCCTGAACATGCAGGAGGGTGAAAGGCGTGCAAGGAATAGAGTGAATTGGAACGATTTGGTATACTGGGGTCGATGTGCTGTCAATGGACTGAACCAGGGCATGTGAAGCATCTGGGGTAAACCATGGAAAGTTGTGTGGGGCCTGGATGTGGAAAGGGAGCTGTGATTTCAGTGCATTATACATGACAGCTAGAGACTGAATGTGAATGAATGTGGCCTCTGTTAACTTTTCCTAGCACTACCTCGCACACATGCGGGGGGAGGGGGTTGTCATTTCATGTGTAGCAGGTTGGCAACAGGAATGAATAAAGCCAAAGAGTATGAATTATGTACATGTGTATATATGTATATGTCTGTGTGTATATATATGTATACGTTGAGATGTACAGATATGTGTATGTGCATGTGTGGACGTGTATGTATATACATGTGTCTGTGGGTGGGTTGGGCCATTCTTTCGTCTGTTTCCCTGCGCTACCTCACTAGCATGGGAGACAGCGACAGAGTATAGAAAAAAAAATGTTTATGCTGAAATGTATAGGTATGTATGTGTGTGTGTGTGTGGGTGTTTATGTATATACATGTGTATGTGGATTGGTTGGGCCATTCTTTCGTCTGTTTTCTTGCACTACCTCGCTAATGTGGGAGACAAGATAAAGTATGATATA
Organism: Panulirus ornatus; assembly: GCF_036320965.1. NCBI lineage: Eukaryota > Metazoa > Arthropoda > Malacostraca > Decapoda > Palinuridae > Panulirus > Panulirus ornatus. The sequence continues at coordinate 27,431,186 of NC_092279.1, forward strand.
TAAATATAAATAAAGGTTTCATGGAAATGCTGCACATCATTTTTCCCACTCAGCAGAGTTTTAAAATAACCTCCAATCTCTATTCTTGGCATTACTCCATTTTCAACTTTGCTTTCCCCTTACCAACCTTACCAGACATTCACTCCTAAATATATAAACTAATCCATAATTCCCAGTTCTTCACTAAACAAACAAATATGTGATCTCCAGCCCCTCTCAAAAACTAGTGTCTTATCTAAATTTACATTCTTTTTCAGTATAGTCCTGCTTTTCATTTCTCCAAATATCTGTCATTTATTGTTGAATATATCATACATGGCACTTTTAAAATTCTATCTATACAGACATACTCAGTGTCTTCTCTAGGTATTTTGGTGAGCTAACATTATCAACAGATCTTTGTGAAATCTCAGCAGACTACAGGTATTTAGGAATATTTTTTCCAAACTGCTGGGAATTCACCTTTTTAAAAGACATTCAATCTTACAATTATAAAAATATCTTTTCAATGCTTTGGGGGATTTTATAATGAAAATAGCAAATATTTCAACTATTAGTATTGCAAGGTACTAGTTTGTATTCTAATGCTAAGGGGTTAATTGTAGGAAACAAAAATAAAATAAACCAATCTACAATTATGCTTCCTTAAAATTTGTATCAAACAAATGTAATCCACACAAACTAGAATACAGCAATCAATTCAAATGTAAGTCTTACTGCATGCTGGCGAGTCAGATCCAAACTCTCAGTTCCTGCTTGTGGCAACTGCAACTGTTCTACACTCCGTAAATAGAATGATACCTGAAACAATCAGTAGAATGACAATAAAAGTTTTACAAATGTACACATGAAAAAAAATATTTTTTTTTACTCTATATGCCTTGTCTTGACAGAAAAGAAGTAAGAAATGAGAATGTAAGAAAGAAGTGTGGTAATGAGCAAACTATGATTGAGAGAACTGATCAGGGTGTGTTGAAATGGTTTAAACACAAGGAGAGGAAGAGATAGACTAAGAAAATATATGTAACAGAAGTGGAAGGTAGAAGGGGAAGGAGAAGCCAAGAAGGAGATGCATGGATGGAGTGAAAGTGTGTTTAGGGATAAGATGTGTGCATGGGACAAAATTAATTGGACTGATGTGGTATATGGGGGGAGGCAACTTGCTCTCAATGGGCTGAAAGATAACACATGACGAGAAGTCAAGGTAAACCATGGAATAGTCCATACGGGTTGCCTTTGGATGGCAGGCTCTGTTTTTTGGTGTATCATGCACGATATCATGAGAATGGATAAGTGCATGAGACCACCTAAATAAGGTAACTCAATAAGGTACAAGAGGTAATTGTGTATAAAAAAAATAGTAAAAATTAAGCATATGAAAGTGATATAATAGGTTAAGAAAAAATAAAAAAAAAGGTGATGATGGTCAGGACAAGACTTTTTTCCCCATAAGGTAGCAGGGAAGCAAATCTACTTCATGGAACCAGGGATCCATACCTTCAGCAAGCCAGCAGAGTTGGGTATTCCAATATATAATGAAAAATTACTCTGCACATATGAAGCATACCTCTTTTCATTTCATTATCTCCATGGAGTTAAATATATTGGCATTATGTTCACATAACAGCCAGCGAGTTATAAACTGAGAGATATAACATCATATAGTGAAACATAATTCATTCTGTTCTGGATGATATGGAAATAATATCAATGTATTGAGTTTAATGCTGTGAGAAAATCAGTGGTGGGCACCAATAACTAAAAATTAGTTAACTTCGATAGCCATAATCCAATAACCCAATTTCAAAGTCCGATATCAATAATCAGATAATTCTAATACCTAGTTATCATAAGTAAATAATAATAGAATAATGATAACTTTTTAAATGGAAATTAAGAAAAAGGAAAAAACTTCAAAAACCCATAGAAAATGCTTATCCATGCTAAATCCAAGAATAAGTAAGCTTTTTCTACAAAAGTATTACTTTTTTGCTTAATTTTTAAATCTTTTGTTAAAAAATGTAGTTTTGAAACCCTTATAACCAAACCAATTCCATGAACTTAATTCTGATTTACCAGATAGTTATTATGGTAGGAATTGAAAGGTAAGTTTGAAATTTAAGTACATTTATTAAACTATCAAATAAACTGTAGAGTACAATATTCATATACAAACTCAGAATCAGCAATTAGTCAACTCAAAATGTAAAAAAAGAAATGATTACTAATAACTGACAACTTAAGATACAATAATCACATTATGACAATAAGTCTTTAAAATTAGAGTCTATGAGTCACACACTCACATTGTGTGCAGGTTGCCCTTCAGGAAGACTAACTTCTCAAAGTTAGGCCCAGCTGACAGTCTTGACCTCATGGGCCTCAGGAAGTCCTTGCCAAGAGAGAAAAGCAATTTCACTATGGCAGAGGACGGAATGGGCGTGTTGCACTTCAGGAAGAGGTTGGTGAAGATCCCCTTCTCTATGAAGTCAGAATCGGCCATGCTCTCCTTCCCATGTGTCCAGCCAGGTGTCAACAAGTTTCTTAGCCTTCTGCTTGAAATTAGTACTTAAGCCAGCGGCCATTCACCAAGCGAAGAGGTCATCAGGCATGCACAGCAGTGACCACATGCTGCTGCTTCTGAAGTGGGTGGTGCTGTTGCCGTTACGGTCCCTCAGTGCTTTCTAAACTTCATCCTCCATGGTGGCCTTGATAGAGATTGTTTGGTTGCTATCGAACCTCTGCAGCCAGTGGAGCTGGAACTTGGGTTGCAAGGCACCTGCCAGCTGGCTGTCCCAGTCATTCAGGTAGTGGTTGAACCAGATGTTGATGGCTGCTACAAGGGCATCAACCAGTGGTTTGAAGATGGCCAAGCTCTTCCTCATGTTCTTGGGCTTCATAAGAGTGATGGTCACTATGAAAAGGAGGGTTCCAAGGTAGGCATTCTTCTCCCCCCTGGATGTTGTGGGTGACATCCAAATGGGACATGACTGGCCCACTCCTTCGGGAAGGCTTTCTACTGGTCACTGAAGGCTGAGAGGGTCTCGATGCATTTAAGAAATCTGTCAACCTCAGCCTTCTTGGTGGCCAGGATGTTGTTGAGGATGACAAATGAGTTGCACAAAGCATTACACCTTGTCTTTCTAGGGACCACCAGCCTCCTACCCAGTCCCTTCTCGATGGCATCGCCAATCTGAGGGCTCCTCCCCTATGAGTATCGAAGAGTGCCTAAGTCTTGCAATGGGCCTTCTTGTTGAGGGCATTGAAGGCAGTGACGGCAGAGCCCATCTGCTTGAGGAGGCCCTTGCCCAAGTCCATGAAGGCCACCAGGTTGAAGGTGTGAGCCGCACATCTCATGTGGACTGGTAGACTGGGGTGCTCGTGTTTCTCACCAAAGAGTTCGCCAAGGGTTACATTGTTGATGGTGCCGTTACCCTCAGCCATGTCGTCCTTGTTGGCCTAAGGCAGTCTGCCAACATCACTGAGGTCAGGCAACAAGTCCATCTGGCTGCCATACTGGGTAAAAGCCTTAATGAAGTTTGACCTGCTGTTGGTGGTTGCCCTGACTACATTGTCCTGAATGTTGAAGTGCTCATGGACTTGAACCATGGTCTCTGTTGAGGTTTCATAAGTGTGCTGACCAGTCAGACGGGTATAGGGGTATAGGTGAGGAAAGAATGCTTCCAGGCCCTGGTGATTGGGTCAATTCAGTGAGCTGTCATGACAAGGAAAGATCTAAAAACAAAGATCAAGTGATTATTGATTAATACACTTTCTAAAAGAGGAAACAGAAGAAGGAGTCATAAGGGCAGTGCTCATCCTCCTCGAAGGCTCAGATTGGGGTGTCTAAATGTGTGTGGATGTAACCAAGATGAGAAAAAAGGAGATATAGGTAGTATGTTTGAGGAAAGGAACCTGGATGTTTTGGCTCTGAGTGAAATGAAACTCAAAGGGAAAGGGGAAGAGTGGTTTGGGAATGTCTTGGGAGTAAAGTCAGGGGTTACTGAGAGGACAAGAGCAAGGGAAGGAGTAGCACTACTCCTGAAACAGGAGTTGTGGGAGTATGTGATAGAGTGTAAGAAAGTAAACTCTAGATTGATATAGGTAAAACTGAAAGTGGATGGAGAGAGATGGGTGATTATTGGTGCATATGCATCTGGGCATGAGAAGAAAGATCATGAGAGGCAAGTGTTTTGGAAGCAGCTGAGTGATGTGTTAGTAGTTTTGATGCACGAGACCAGATTATAGTGATGGGTGATTTGAATGCAAAGGTGAGTAATGTGGCAGTTGAGGGAATAATTGGTGTACATGGGGTGTTCAGTGTTGTAAATGGAAATGGTGAAGAGCTTGTAGATTCATGTGCTGAAAAAGGACTGGTGATTGGGAATACCTGGTTTAAAAAGAAAGATATACATACGTATACATATATAAGTAGGAGAGATGGCCAGAAAGCGTTATTGAATTATGTGTTAATTGATAGGCGCGCGAAAGAGGGACTTTTGGATGTTAATGTGCTGAGAGGTGCAACTGGAGGGATGTCTGATCATTATCTTGTGGAGGGGAAGGTGAAGATTTGTAGAGGTTTTCAGAAAAGTAGAGAGAATGCTGGGGTGAAGAGAGTGGTGAGAGTAAGTGAGCTTGGGAAGGAGACTTGTGTGAGGAAGTACCAGGAGAGACTGAGTACAGAATGGAAAAAGGTGAGAGCAAAGGACGTAAGGGGAGTGGGGGAGGAATGATATGTATTTAGGGAAGCAGTGATGGCTTGCACAATAGATGCTTGTGGCATGAGAAGTGTGGGAGGTGGGCAGAATAAAAAGGGTAGTGAGTGGTGAGATGAAGAAGTAAGATTATTAGTGAAAGAGAAGAGAGAGGCATTTGGACGATTTTTACAGGGAAATAAAGCAAATGACTGGGAGATGTATAAAAGAAAGAGGCAGGAGGTCAAGAGAAAGGTGCAAGAGGTGAAAAAGAGGGCAAATGAGAGTTGGGGTGAGAGAGTATCATTAAATTTTAGGGAGAATAAAAAGATGTTTTGGAAGGAGGTAAATAAAGTGCGGAAGACAAGAGAACAAATGGGATCATCAGTGAAGGGGGCTAATGGTGAGGTGATAACAAGTAATGGTGATGTGAGAAGATGGAGTGAGCATTTTGAAGGTTTGCTGAATGTGTTTGATGACAGAGGGGCAGATATAGAGTGTTTTGGTCAAGGTGGTGTGCAAAGTGAGAGGGTTAGGTTGAATGATTTGGTAAACAGAGAGGAGGTAGTAAAAGCTTTGCGGAAGATGAAAGCTGGGAAGGCAGCAGGTTTGGATGGTATTGCAGTGGAATTTAATAAAAAAGGGGGTGACTGTAATATTGACTGGTTGGTAAAGTTATCTAATGTATGTATGACTCATAGTGAGGTGCCTGAGGATTGGCAGAATGCTTGCATAGTGCCATTGTACAAAGGCAAAGGGGATAAAAGTGAGTGCCGAAATTACAGAGGTATAAGTTTGTTGAGTATTCCTGGGAAATTTTATGGGAGGGTATTGATTGAGAGGGTGAAGACATGTACAGAGCATCAGATTGGGGAAGAGCAGTGTGGTTTTAGAAGTGGTAGAGGATGTGTGGATCAGGTGTTTGGTTTGAAGAATGTATGCGAGAAATACTTAGAAAAGCAAATGGATTTGTATGTAGTATTTATGGATCTGAAGAAGGGATATGATAGAGTTGATAGAGATGCTCTGTGGAAGGTATTAAGAATATATGATGTGGGAGGTAAGTTGTTAGAAGCAGTGAAAAGTTTTTATCGAGGATGTAAGGCATGTGTACGTGTAGGAAGAGAGGAAAGCTATTGGTTCTCAGTGAATGTTGGTTTGCGGCAGGGGTGTGTGATGTCTCCATGGTTGTTTACTTTGTTTATGGATGGGGTTATTAGGGAGGTGAATGCAAGGGTTTTGGAGAGAGGGGCAAGTATGTAGTCTGTTGTGGATGATAGAGCTTGGGAAGTGAGTCAGTTGTTGTTTGCTGATGATACAGTGCTGGTGGCTGATTCATGTGAGAAACTGCAGAAGCTGGTACTGAGTTTGGTAAAGTGTGTGAAAGAAGAAAGTTGAGAGTAAATGTGAATAAGAGCAAGGTTATTAGGTACAGTAGGGTTGGGGGACAAGTCAACTGGGAGGTGAGTTTGAATGGAGAAAAACTGGAGGAAGTGAAGTGTTTTAGATATCTGGGAGTGGATTTGGCAGAGAATGGAACCATAGAAGCGGAAGTGAGTCATAGGGTGGGGGAGGGGGTGACAGTTCTGGGAGTGTCGAAAATTTGTGTGGAAGTCGAGAAAGTTATCTTGGAAAGCAAAGATGGGTATGTTTGAAGGAATATTGGTTCCAACAATGTTATTTGGTTGCGAGGCATGGGCTATAGATAGAGTTGTGTGGAGGAGGGTGGATGTGCTAAAAATGAGATGTTTGAGGACAATATGTGGTGTGAGGTGGTTTGATCGAGTAAGTAATGAAAGGGTAAGAGTTATGTGTGGTAATAAAAAGAGTGTGCTTGAGAGAGCAGAAAAGAGTGTTTTGAAATGGTTTGGTCACTTGGAGAGAATGAGTGAGGAAAGATTGACCAAGAGGATATATGTGTCAGAGGTGGAGGGAACGAGAAGTGGGAGACCAAATTGGAGGAGGAAAGATGGAGTGAAAAGGATTTTGAGTGATCGGGTCCTGAACATGCAGGAGGGTGAAAGGTGAGCAAGGAATAGAGTGAATTGGAATGATGTGGTATACCAGGGTCGATGTGCTGTCAATGGATTGAACCAGGGCATGTGAAGCGTCTGGGGTAAACCATGGAAAGTTTTGTGGGGCCTGGATGTGCAAAGGGAGCTGTGATTTTGGTGCATCATACATAACAGCGAGAGACTGAATGTGAACCAATGTGGCCTTTGTTCTTTTCCTAACGCTACCTCACGCACATGCGGGGGGAGGGGGCTGTCATATCATGTTTGACGGGATGGTGTCGGGAATGAATAAGGGCAGACAGTATGAACTGTTTTTTTTTTTTTGCTTTGTCGCTGTCTCCCGCGTTAGCAAGGTAGCGTAGCGCAAGGAAACAGACGAAAGAATGGCCCAACCCACCCACCTACATATGTATATACATACACGTCCACACACGCAAATATGCATACCTATACATCTCAATGTATTTATATATTTTATTTATTTTGCTTTGTCGCTGTCTCCCGCATTAGTGAGGTAGCGCAAGGAAACAGATGAAAGAATGGCCCAACCCGCCCACATACACATGTATATACATACACGTCCACACACGCAAATATACATACCTATACATCTCAATGTACACATATATATATACACACACAGACATATACATATATACACATGTACATAATTCATACTGTCTGCCTTTATTTGCTCCCATCGCCACCTCGCCACACATGGAATAACATCCCCCTCCCCCCTCATGTGTGCGAGGTAGCGCTAGGAAAAGACACCAAAGGCCCCATTCGTTCACACTCAGTCTCTAGCTGTCATGTAATAATGCACCGAAACCAAAGCTCCCTTTCCACATCCAGGCCCCACACAACTTTCCATGGTTTACCCCAGACGCTTCACATGCCCTGGTTCAATCCATTGGCAGCACGTCGACCCCAGTATACCACATTGTTCCAATTCACTCTATTCCTTGCACGCCTTTCACCCTCCTGCATGTTCAGGCCCCGATCGCTCAAAATCTTTTTCACTCCATCTTTCCACCTCCAATTTGGTCTCCCACTTCTCCTCGTTCCCTCCACCTCTGACACATATATCCTCTTGGTCAATCTTTCCTCACTCATTCTCTCCATGTGACCAAACCATTTCAAAACACCCTCTTCTGATCTCTCAACCATGCTCTTTTTATTTCCACACATCTCTCATACCCTTACATTACTTACTTGATCAAACCACCTCACATCACATATTGTCCTCAAACATCTCATTTCCAGCACATCGACCCTCCTGCGCACAACTCTATCCATAGCCCACGCCTCGCAACCATACAACATTGTTGGAACCACTATTCCTTCAAACATACCCATCTTTGCTTTCCAAGATAATGCTCTCGACTTCCACACATTCTTCAAGGCTCCCAGGTTTTTCGCCCCCTCCCCCACCCTATGATTTACTTCCGCTTCCATGGTTCCATCTGCTGCTAGATCCACTCCCAGATATCTAAAACACTTAACTTCCTCCAGTTTTTCTCCATTCAAACTTACCTCCCAATTGACTTGACCCTCAACCCTCCTGTACCTAATAACCTTGCTCTTATTCACATTTACTCTTAACTTTCTTCTTTCACACACTTTACCAAACTCAGTCACCAGCTTCTGCAGTTTCTCACTTGAATCAGCCACCAGCGCTGTATCATCAGCGAACAACAACTGACTCACTTCCCAAGCTCTCTCATCCACAACAGACTGCATACTTGCCCCTCTTTCCAAAACTCTTGCATTCACCTCCCTAACAACCCCATCCATAAACAAATTAAACAACCATGGAGACATCACACACCCCTGCCACAAACCTACATTCACTGAGAACCAATCACTTTCCTCTCTTCCTACACGTACACATGCCTTACATCCTCGATAAAACTTTTCACTGCTTCTAACAACTTGCCTCCCACACCATATATTGTTAATACCTTCCACAGAGCATCTCTATCAACTCTATCATATGCCTTCTCCAGATCCATAAATGCTACATACAAATCCATTAGCTTTTCTAAGTATTTCTCACATACATTCTTCAAAGCAAACACCTGATCCACACATCCTCTACCACTTCTGAAACCACACTGCTCTTCCCCAATCTGATGCTCTGTACATGCCTTCACACTCTCACTCAATACCCTCCCATATAATGTACCAGGAATACTCAACAAACTTATACCTCTGTAATTTGAGCACTCACTCTTATCCCCTCTGCCTTTGTGTATATATATATATATATATATTCTTATTTTATTTATTTTGCTTTGTCACCGTGTCCCGTGTTGGCGAGGTAGCGCAAGGAAACAGACAAAAGAAATGGCCCAACCCATCCACATACACATGTATATACATACACGTCCACACACGCAAATATACATACCTATACATCTCAATGTACACATATATATACACACACAGACACATACATATATACCCATGCACACAATTCACACTGTCTGCCTTTATTCATTCCCATCGCCACCTCGCCACACATGGAACACCATCCCCCTCCCCCTCATGTGTGCGAGGTAGCGCTAGGAAAAGACAACAAGGGCCCCATTCGTTCACACTCAGTCTCCAGCTGTCATGCAATAATACCCGAAACCACAGCTCCCTTTCCACATCCAGGCCCCACACAACTTTCCATGGTTTACCCCAGACTCTTCACATGCCCTGATTCAATCCACTGACAGCACGTCAGCCCCGGTATACCATATCAATCCAATTCACTCTATTCCTTGGCCACCTTTCACCCTCCTGCATGTTCAGGCCCCGATCACACAAAATCTTTTTCCACTCCATCTTTCCACCTCCAATTTCGTCTCCCACTTCTCCTCATTCCCTCCACCTCCGACACATATATATTATTAGTGAAACAGAAGAGAGAGGCATTTGGACGATTTTTGCAGGGAAAAAATGCAATTGAGTGGGAGATGTATAAAAGAAAGAGACAGGACGTCAAGAGAAAGGTGCAAGAGGTGAAAAAGAGGACAAATGAGAGTTGGGGTGAGAGAGTATCATTAAATTTTAGGGAGAATAAAACGATGTTCTGGAAGGAGGTAAATAAAGTGCGTAAGACAAGGGAGCAAATGGGAACTTCAGTGAAGGGCACAAATGGGGAGGTGATAACAAGTAGTGGTGATGTGATAAGGAGATGGAGTGAGTATTTTGAAGGTTTGTTGAATGTGTTTGATGATAGAGTGGCAGATATAGGGTGTTTTGGTCGAGGTGGTGTGCAAAGTGAGAGGGTTAGGGAAAATGATTTGGTAAACAGAGAAAAGGTAGTAAAAGCTTTGCGGAAGATGAAAGCCGGCAAGGCAGCAGGTTTGGATGGTATTGCAGTGGAATTTATTAAAAAAGGGGGTGACTGTATTATTGACTGGTTGGTAAGGTTATTTAATGTATGTATGACTCATGGTGAGGTGCCTGAGGATTGGCGGAGTGCGTGCATAGTGCCATTGTACAAAGGCAAAGGGGATAAGAGTGAGTGCTCAAATTACATAGGCATAAGTTTGTTGAGTATTCCTGGTAAATTATATGGGAGGGTATTGACTGAGAGGGTGAAGGCATGTACAGAGCATCATATTGGGGAAGAGCAGTGTGGTTTCAGAAGTGGTAGAGGATGTGTGGATCAGGTGTTTGCTTTGAAGAATGTATGTGAGAAATACTTAGAAAAGCAAATGGATTTGTATATAGCATTTATGGATCTGGAGAAGGCATATGATAGAGTTGATAGAGATGCTCTGTGCAAGGTATTAAGAATATATGGTGTGGGAGGCAAGTTGTTAGAAGCAGTGAAAAGTTTTTATCGAGGATGTAAGGCATGTGTACGTGTAGGAAGAGAGGAAAGTGATTGGTTCTCAGTGAATGTAGGTTTGCGGCAGGGGTGTGTGATGTCTCCATGGTTGTTTAATTTGTTTATGGATGGGGTTGTTTGGGAGGTGAATGCAAGAGTTTTGGAAAGAGGGGCAAGTATGAAGTCTGTTGTGGATGAGAGAGCTTGGGAAGTGAGTCAGTTGTTGTTCGCTGATGATACAGCGCTGGTGGTTGATTCATGTGAGAAACTGCAGAAGCTGGTGACTGAGTTTGGTAAAGTGTGTGAAAGAAGAAAGTTTAGAGTAATTGTGAATAAGAGCAAGGTTATTAGGTACAGGAGGGTTGAGGGTCAAGTCAATTGGGAGGTAAGTTTGAATGGAGAAAAACTGGAGGAAGTAAAGTGTTTTAGATATCTGGGAGTGGATGTGGCAGCGGATGGAACCATGGAAGCGGAAGTGGATCATACGGTGGGGGAGGGGGCGAAAATCCTGGGAGCCTTGAAGAATGTGTGGAAGTCGAGAACATTATCTCGGAAAGCAAAAATGGGTATGCTTGAAGGAATAGTGGTTCCAACAATGTTGTATGGTTGCGAGGCGTGGGCTATGGATAGAGTTGTGCGCAGGAGGGTGGATGTGCTGGAAATGAGATGTTTGAGGACAATGTGTGGTGTGAGGTGGTTTGATCGAGTAAGTAACGTAAGGGTAAGAGAGATGTGTGGAAATAAAAAGAGCGTGGTTGAGAGAGCAGAAGATTGTGTTTTGAAATGGTTTGGGCACATGGAGAGAATGAGTGAGGAAAGATTGACCAAGAGGATATATCTGTCGGAGGTGGAGGGAACGAGGAGAAGTGGGAGACCAAATTGGAGGCGGAAAGATGGAGTGAAAAAGATTTTGTGTGATCGGGGCCTGAACATGCAGGAGGGTGAAAGGAAGGCAAGGAATAGAGTGAATTGGATCGATGTGGTATACCGAGGTTGACGTGCTGTCAGTGGATTGAATCAGGGCATGTGAAGCGTCTGGGGTAAACCATGGAAAGCTGAGTAGGTATGTATATTTGCGTGTGTGGACGTATGTATATACATGTGTATGGGGGTGGGTTGGGCCATTTCTTTCGTCTGTTTCCTTGCGCTATATATATATATATATATATATATATATATATATATATATATATATATATATATATATATATATATATATATATTATTTTTTATTTATTATATATATTATATATATATATATATATATATATATTTTTTTTTTTTTTTTTTTTTTTTTTATACTTTGTCGCTGTCTCCCACGTTTGCGAGGTAGCGCAAGGAAACAGACGAAAGAAATGGCCCCACCCCCCCCCCCATACACATGTATACACATGTATATATATATATATATATATATATATCGTCCAAATGCCTCTCTCTTCTCTTTCACTAATACTCTTACTTCTTCATCCCACCACTCACTACCCTTTCTAATCAACCCACCTCCCACTCTTCTCATGCCACAAGCATCTTTTGTGCAATCCATCACTGATTCCCTAAATACATCCCATTCCTCCCCCACTCCCCTTACTTCCATTGTTCTCACCTTTTTCCATTCTGTACTCAGTCTCTCCTGGTACTTCCTCACACAGGTCTCCTTCTCAAGCTCACTTACTCTCACCACCCTCTTCACCCCAACATTCACTCTTCTTTTCTGAAAACCCATACAAATCTTCACCTTAGCCTCCACAAGATAATGATCAGACATCCCTCCAGTTGCACCTCTCAGCACATTAACATCCAAAAGTCTCTCTTTCGCACGCCTGTCAATTAACACGTAATCCAATAAATCCAGGGAAAAAATGCAATTGAGTGGGAGATGTATAAAAGAAAGAGACAGGAGGTCAAGAGAAAGGTGCAAGAGGTGAAAAAAAGGGCAAATGAGAGTTGGGGTGAGAGAGTATCATTAAATTTTAGGGAGAATAAAAAGATGTTCTGGAAGGAGGTAAATAAAGTGCGTAAGACAAGGGAGCAAATGGGAACTTCGGTGAAGGGCGCAAGTGGGGAGGTGATAACAAGTAGTGGTGATGTGAGAAGGAGATGGAGTGAGTATTTTGAAGGTTTGTTGAATGTGTTTGATGATAGAGTGGCAGATATAGGGTGTTTTGGTCGAGGTGGTGTGCAAAGTGAGAGGGTTAGGGAAAATGATTTGGTAAACAGAGAAGAGGTAGTGAAAGCTTTGCGGAAGATGAAAGCCGGCAAGGCAGCGGGTTTGGATGGTATTGCAGTGGAATTTATTAAAAAAGGGGGTGACTGTATTGTTGACTGGTTGGTAAGGTTATTTAATGTATGTATGACTCATGGTGAGGTGCCTGAGGATTGGCGGAATGCGTGCATAGTGCCATTGTACAAAGGCAAAGGGGATAAGAGTGAGTGCTCAAATTACAGAGGTATAAGTTTGTTGAGTATTCCTGGTAAATTATATGGGAGGGTATTGATTGAGAGGGTGAAGGCATGTACAGAGCATCAGATTGGGGAAGAGCAGTGTGGTTTCAGAAGTGGTAGAGGATGTGTGGATCAGGTGTTTGCTTTGAAGAATGTATGTGAGAAATACTTAGAAAAGCTAATGGATTTGTATGTAGCATTTATGGATCTGGAGAAGGCATATGATACAGTTGATAGAGATGCTCTGTGGAAGGTATTAAGAATATATGGTGTGGGAGGAAAGTTGTTAGAAGCAGTGAAAAGTTTTTATCGAGGATGTAAGGCATGTGTACGTGTAGGAAGAGAGGAAAGTGATTGGTTCTCAGTGAATGTAGGTTTGCGGCAGGGGAGTGTGATGTCTCCATGGTTGTTTAATTTGTTTATGGATGGGGTTGTTAGGGAGGTAAATGCAAGAGTTTTGGAAAGAGGGGCAAGTATGAAGTCTGTTGGGGATGAGAGAGCTTGGGAAGTGAGTCAGTTGTTGTTCGCTGATGATACAGCGCTGGTGGCTGATTCATGTGAGAAACTGCAGAAGCTGGTGACTGAGTTTGGAAAAGTGTGTGGAAGAAGAAAGTTAAGAGTAAATGTGAATAAGAGCAAGGTTATTAGGTACAGTAGGGTTGAGGGTCAAGTCAATTGGGAGGTGAGTTTGAATGGAGAAAAACTGGAGGAAGTGAAGTGTTTTAGATATCTGGGAGTGGATCTGGCAGCGGATGGAACCATGGAAGCGGAAGTGGATCATAGGTTGGGGGAGGGGGCGAAAATCCTGGGGGCCTTGAAGAATGTGTGGAAGTCGAGAACATTATCTCGGAAAGCAAAAATGGGTATGTTTGAAGGAATAGTGGTTCCAACAATGTTGTATGGTTGCGAGGCGTGGGCTATGGATAGAGTTGTGCGCAGGAGGATGGATGTGCTGGAAATGAGATGTTTGAGGACAATGTGTGGTGTGAGGTGGTTTGATCGAGTGAGTAACGTACGGGTAAGAGAGATGTCTGGAAATAAAAAGAGCGTGGTTGAGAGAGCAGAAGAGGGTGTTTTGAAGTGGTTTGGGCACATGGAGAGGATGAGTGAGGAAAGATTGACCAAGAGGATATATGTGTCGGAGGTGGAGGGAACAAGGAGAAGAGGGAGACCAAATTGGAGGTGGAAAGATGGAGTGAAAAAGATTTTGTGTGATCGGGGCCTGAACATGCAGGAGGGTGAAAGGAGGGCAAGGAATAGAGTGAATTGGAGCGATGTGGTATACCGGGGTTGACGTGCTGTCAGTGGATTGAAGCAGGGCATGTGAAGCGTCTGGGGTAAACTATGGAAAGCTGTGTAGGTATGTATATTTGCGTGTGTGGACGTATGTATATACATGTGTATGGGGGGGGGGTTGGGCCATTTCTTTCGTCTGTTTCCTTGTGCTACCTCGCAAACGCGGGAGACAGCGACAAAGTATAATAAAAATAAATATATATATATATATATATATATATATATATATATATATATATATATATATATATATATATATATATATATATATTATCTTTTATTTATTATATATATATTATATATATATTATATACATATATATATATATATATATATATATATATATATATATATATATATATATATATATATATATATAAGTTTTTATCGAGGATGTAAGGCATGTGTACGTGTAGGAAGAGAGGAAAGTGATTGGTTCTCAGTGAATGTTGGTTTGCGGCAGGGGTGTGTGATGTCTCCATGGTTTTTTAATTTGTTTATGGATGGGGTTGTTTGGGAGGTGAATGCAAGAGTTTTGGAAAGAGGGGCAAGTATGAAGTCTGTTGTGGATGAGAGAGCTTGGGAAGCGAGTCAGTTGTTGTTCGCTGATGATACAGCGCTGGTGGCTGATTCATGTGAGAAACTGCAGAAGCTGGTGACTGAGTTTGGTAAACTGTGTGAAAGAAGAAAGTTAAGAGTAAATGTGAATAAGAGCAAGGTTATTAGGTACAGGAGGGTTGAGGGCCAAGTCAATTGGGAGGTAAGTTTGAATGGATAAAAACTGGAGGAAGTAAAGTGTTTGAGATATCTGGGAGTGGATCTGGCAGCGGATGGAACCTTGGAAGCGGAAGTGAATCATAGGGTGGGGGAGGGGGCGAAAATCCTGGGAGCATTGGAGAATGTGTGGAAGTCGAGAACATTATCTCGGAAAGCAAAAATGGCTATGTTTCAAGGAATAGTGGTTCCAACAATGTTGTATGGTTGTGAGGCGTGGGCTATGGATAGAGTTGTGCGCAGGAGGGTGGATGTGCTGGAAATGAGATGTTTGAGGACAATGTGTGGTGTGAGGTGGTTTGATCAAGTAAGTAATGTAAGGGTAAGAGAGATGTGTGGAAATAAAAAAAGCGTGGTTGAGAGAGCAGAAGAGGGTGTTTTGAAATGGTTTGAGCACATGGAGAGAATGAGTGAGGAAAGATTGACCAAGAGGATATATGTGTCGGAGGTGGAGGGAACGAGGAGAAGTGGGAGACCAAATTGGAGGTGGAAAGATGGAGTGAAAAAGATTCTGAGTGATCGGGGCCTGATCATGCAGGAGGGTCAAAGGCGGGCAAGGAATAGAGTGAACTGGATCGATGTGGTATACCGGGATTGACGTGCTGTCAGTGGATTGAATCAGGGCATGTGAAGCATCTGGGGTAAACCATGGAAAGTTGTGTGGGGCATGGATGTGGAAAGGGAGCTGTGGTTTCCGGCATTATTGCATGACAGCTGGAGACTGAGTGTGAACGAATGGGGCCTTTGTTGTCTTTTGCTAGCGCTACCTCGCACACATGAGGGGGTAGGGGGATGGTATCCCATGTGTGGCGAGGTGGCGATGGGAATGAATAAAGGCAGACAGTGTGAATTGTGTGAATGGGTATATATGTATGTGTCTGTGTGTGTATATATATGTGTACATTGAGATGTATAGGTATGTATATTTGCGTGTGTGGACGTGTGTGTATATACATGTGTATGGGGGTGGGTTGGGCCATTTCTCTCTTCTGTTTCCTTGCGCTACCTCACAAATGTGGGAGACAGCGACAAAGCAAAATAAATAAATAAATATAAATAAAAATATTTTTTTTTTTTGCTTTGTCACTGTCTCCCGCATCTGCGAGGTAGCACAAGGAAACAGACGAAAGAAGTGGCCCAACCCACCCCCATACACGTCCACACACGCAAATATACATACCTACACAGCTTTCCATGGTTTACCCCAGACGCTTCACATGCCCTGATTCAATCCACTGACAGCACGTCAACTCTGGTACACCACATCGATCCAATTCACTCTATTCCTTGCCCTTCTTTCACCCTCCTGCATGTTCAGGCCCCGATCACTCAGAATCTTTTTCACTCCATCTTTCCACCTCCAATTTGGTCTCCCACTTCTCGTTCCCTCCACCTCCGACACATATATCCTCTTGGTCAATCTTTCCTCACTCATTCTCTCCATGTGCCCAAACCATTTCAAAACACCCTCTTCTGCTCTCTCAACCACGCTTTTTTTATTTCCACACATCTCTCTTACCCTTACATTACTTACTTGATCAAACCACCTCACACCACACATTGTCCTCAAACATCTCATTTCCAGCACATCCACCCTCCTGCGCACAACTCTATCCATAGCCCACACCTCGCAACCATACAACATTGTTGGAACCACTATTCCTTCAAACATACCCATTTTTGCTTTCCAAGATAATGTTCTCGACTTCCACACATTCTTCAAGGCTCCCAGAATTTTCGCCCCCTCCCTCACCCTATGGTCCACTTCCGCTTCCATGGTTCCATCCGTTGCCAGATCCACTCCGAGATATCTAAAACACTTTACTTCCTCTAGTTTTTCTCCATTCAAACTTACCTCCTAATTGACTTGACCCTCAACCCTACTGTACCTAATAACCTTGCTCTTATTCACATTTACTCTTAACTTTCTTCTTTCACACACTTTACCAAACTCAGTCACCAGCTTCTGCAGTTTCTCACATGAATCAGCCACCAGCGCTGTATCATCAGCGAACAACAACTGACTCACTTCCCAAGCTCTCTCATCCACAACAGACTTCATACTTGCCCCTTTCCAAAACTCTTGCATTCACCTCCCAAACAACCCCATCCATAAACAAATCAAACAATCATGGAGACATCACACACCCCTGCCACAAACCTACATTCACTGAGAACCAATCACTTTCCTCTCTTCCTACACGTACACATGCCTTACATCCTCGATAAAAACTTTTCACTGCTTCTAACAACTTGCCTCCCACACCATATATTCTTAATACCTTCCACAGAGCATCTCTATCAACTCTATCATGTGCCTTCTCCAGATTGATAAATGGTTTTTGAAATGGTTTGGTCACATGGAGAGAATGAGTGAGGAAAGATTGACCAAGAGGATATACGTGTCGGAGGTGAAGGGAACGAGGAGAAGAGGGAGACCAAATTGGAGGTGGAAAGATGGAGTGAAAAAGATTTTGTGTGATTGGGGCCTGAACATGCAGGAGGGTGAAAGGAGGGCAAGGAATAGAGTGAATTGGAGCGATGTGGTATACCGGGGTTGACGTGCTGTCAGTGGATTGAATCAAGGCATGTGAAGCGTCTGGGGTAAATCATGGAAAGCTGTGTAGGTATGTATATTTGCGTGTGTGGACGTATGTATATACATGTGTATGGGGGTGGGTTGGGCCA
Organism: Panulirus ornatus; assembly: GCF_036320965.1. Classification (NCBI taxonomy): domain Eukaryota; kingdom Metazoa; phylum Arthropoda; class Malacostraca; order Decapoda; family Palinuridae; genus Panulirus; species Panulirus ornatus. The sequence continues at coordinate 27,448,930 of NC_092279.1, forward strand.
TTTCTTTCGTCTGTTTCCTTGCGCTACCTCGCAAACGCGGGAGACAGCGGCAAAAAAAAAAAAAAAAAAAAAAATATATATATATATATATATATATATATATATATATATATATATATATATACACAGACATATACATATATACACATGTACATAATTCATAGTCTGCCTTTATTCATTACCATGTGTATATATGTATATGTGTGTGTATATATATATATGTATACGTTGAGATTTATAGGTATGTACAGGTGCATGTGTGGATGTATATATATATAAATGTGTATGTGGGTGGGTTGGGCCATTCTATTGTCCGTTTCCTTGCGTTACCTCGCTAACGTGGGAGACAGCGACAACGTATAGAAAATAATAAGAAAACACTGTATAATACCGATCAAGTGATTATTGAATAATTCACTACAGATTAAGTTTTATTCTGATCATTTGAAAAATAATAATACTAATGATTAACTTTTATCTTAAACATTCTAAAATGAAAGCTGTCTAATTTATGCAAACCATTATATAAAGAAACATCACTGCACTACATTATTGAATTGTGATTAATACTGATTAATGGTTAAGTGATTATCAAGTTTTATTTCCAATATTTTGCAATTAAACTGAAGTTCAATTTATGCCAATTTCTATATCAAAATACAGCAATAATCACTATTATGCATAATTATTTATTCTACTAACTATATCAAATGTACTAGTTAAAACAAAATCTATAAATAAATAAATGATAATTACCTATTGTGAGCAGTCCAGTAGTCAGCAGTGGTCACCAAGTACATCAGCCCATCAAAAGTGTTGATGAGGACCTCCTCGACTGCCCACTGTTTGTCATCAATGTGCCTGCCCAAGGTGCAGCAGGACATGCTGACCTTTCTTGAGGGTCCTGATCAGGTCAACAAACTCCTCAGACTCAACCAAGTGGAGAAAGAATATATTGCTGATGAAAAGATGGACAATCATTTTGTCAATAGTGGATTTGCATACTGAAGTGCCATTGCTGGCTGAGCCTAGGGCCTCACTGATGGTGGAGTGCCGGACCTTCTTGGCAGCCAGTTTAGGGGTGGGGGTGCCAGAACTGTGCACGCTGCTCCTGCTAGAGGAGTGGTGGCAGCGCTTGCAAAGGCCAGAGGCAGCTTTGATCTCCTCAAAGGATAGCTAATGATGGGTGGGTCCTCCTAATGTAGGACTTCAAATACTAAGGCTGGTGACATGGCCTCTAGCAATTTTCATGGTTGGGTGGCATTTTTGGCACTCAAAATAGAGTACCTTGTTGTCCTTGTCCTGATGGCTAAGCTTGAAGTAGTGCTCCAGGTGGGGCCAAGGGTTTTGGAAAGGCTCCTGTTCCTGGCTGCTGGTGACCTGGCTCTCAGATGGCTGTTTTGGTGTTCCATGGACCATGGTTCACTGTAGTCCTATACTGTTGTAAGTTAACTTGTAGAGACCAGACCATATGCGAGAAGTCAGAGAACTGAACACCGTCAACTTCACGATGACACCAAACAGCGTTACCGGCAACCACTGATACAGCCAAGACCACAGTGAGTTACAGGGTTGCTCGGTCTGTCCTTTTTTTGATCTGATTGTCCTATTCATTTTGAGAAAAAATTTAGAGCAGCCTATATCTGTCCTTTTTAAAGAATTTCATTTAGCTTTATACATAATAATTACAAAGTTCATGAATCCTTATGGAATTCTTTCCCTGCTAGATAAATGGCAACTGTACACCAACAAGATCCAAGGACACATGCACTTCCGCTCCTAACCTTGCACTATACCTGTTTGGTATGGGAAGAGTATAGGCAAGGAAAGGGAAGGGGGTCTAGGGAGTTAGAACCAGGGTCTGGGAGGGAATAAGTAATGGTGTGTTTGGTGGCTGAGAGGAGGTAGTAAAAGCTTTGTGGAAGATGAAAGCCGGCAAGGCAGCGGGTGTGGATAGTATTGCAGGGGAATTTATTAAAAAAGGGGGTGACGGTGTTGTTGACTGGTTGGTGAGGATATTTAATGTATGTATGGCTCATAGTGAAGTGCCTGAGGATTGGCGGAATGCATGCATAGTGCCATTGTACAAAGGCAAAGGGGTTAAAAGTGAGTGCTCAAATTACAGAGGTATAAGTTTGTTGAGTATTCCTGGGAAATTATATGGGAGGGTATTGATTGAGAGGGTTAAAGCATGTACGGAGTATAAGATTGGGGAAGAGCAGTGTGGATTCGGAAGTGGTAGAGGACGTGTAGATCAGGTGTTTGCTTTGAAGAACGGATGAGAGAAATACTGAGAAAACAGATGGATTTGTATGTAGCATTTATGGATGTGGAGAAAGCATATGATAGAGTTGATAGAGATGCTCTGCGGAAGGTATTAAGAGTATATTGTGTGGGAGGCAAGTTGTAAGAAGCAGTGAAAAGTTTTTATCAAGGATGGAAGGCATGTGTACATTTAGGAAGAGAGGAAAGTGATTGGTTCTCAGTGAATGTTGGTTTGCGGCAGGGGTGCGTGATGTCTCCATGGTTGTTTAATTTGCTTACAGATGGGGTTATTTAGGGAGGTGAATGCAAGAGTTTTGGAAAGAGGGGCAAGTATGCAGTCTGTTGTGGATGAGAGAGCTTGAGAAGTGAGTCAGTTGTTGTTTTCTGATGATACAGCACTAGTGGCTGATTCGGATGAGAAACTGCAGAAGCTGGTGACTGAGTCTGGTAAGGTGTGTGAAAGAAGAAAGCTGAGAGTAAATGTGAATAAGAGCAAGGTTATTAGGTATAGTAGCGTTGAGGGACAAGTCAATTGGGAGGTAAGTTTGAATGGAGAAAAACTGGAGGAAGTGAAGTGTTTTAGATATCTGGGAGTGGATTTGGCAGCAGATGGAACCGTGGAAGTGAATCATATAGTGGGGGAGGGGGTGAAAGTTCTAAGAGTGTTGAAGAATGTGTGGAAGTTGAGAATGTTATCTTGGAAAGCAAAAATGGGTATGTTGAAGGAATAGTTGTTCCAACAATGTTATATGGTTACGAGGTGTGGGCTACAGATAGAGTTGTGCGGAGGATGGTGGATGTGTTGGAAATGAGATATTTGAGGACAATATGTAGTGTGAGGTGGTTTGATCAAGTAAGTAATGAAAGGGATGTGTGGTAATAAAAAGAGTGTGGCTGAGAGAGGAGAAAAGGGTGTTTTGAAATGGTTTGGTCACATGGATAGAATGAGTGAGGAAAGATTGACAAAGAAGATATATGTGTCAGAGGTGGAGGGAACGAGAAGTGGGAGACCAAATAAGAGGTGGAAAGATGGAGTGAAAAAGATTTTGAGTGATCGGGTCCTGAACATGCACGAGGGTGAAAAGCGTGCAAGGAATAGAGTGAATTGGAATGATGTGGTATACCGGGGTCGACGTGCTGTCAATGGATGAACCAGGGTATGTGAAGCGTCTGGGGTAAACCATGGAAAGTTCTGTGGGGCCTGGATGTGGAAAGGGAGCTGTGGTTTCGGTGTATTATACATGACACCTAGAGACTGAGTGTGAACAAATGTGGCCTTTGTTGTCTTTTCCTGGCACTCTTTCGCGCATATGCAGTGGGAATCAGTTGTTATTTCATGTGTGGCGGGGTGGTGACGGGAATGAATAAGGGCAGACAGTATGCATTATGTACATGTGTATATATGTATATGTCTGTGTGGGTATATACATGTATACGTTGAGATGTATAGGTATGTATATGTGCGTGTGTGGACGTGTATGTATGTGGGTTGGTTGGGCCATTCTTTCATCTGTTTCCCTGCACTAACTCTCTAACACGGGAGACAGCAACAAAATATAATGAAATATAATAAAATTGTGTGGGAGGTAAGTTGCTAGAAGCAGTGAAAAGTTTTTATTAAGTATGTAAGGCATGTGTACGAGTAGGATGAGAGGAAAGTGATTGGTTCTCAGTGATTGTTGGTTTGCAGAAGGGGTGCATGATGTTTCCATAGTTGTTTAATTTGTTTATGGATGGGGTAGTTAGGGAGGTGAATGCAAGTGTTTTGGAGACAGGGGCAAGTATGCAGTCTGCTGTGGATGAGAGGGCTTGGGAAGGGAGTCAGTTGTTGTTTGCTGATGATACAGCATTGGTGGCTGACTTGGGTGAGAAACTGCAGAAGTTGGTGACTGAGTTTGGTAAAGTGTGTGAAAGAAGAAAGCTGAGAGTAAATGTGAATAAGGGCAAGGTAATTATGTTCAGTAGGGTTAAGGGACAAGTTAATTGGGAGGTATGTTTGATTGGAGAAAAACTGTTGGAGAAATAATTTAGATATCTGATAAATTCTCGATTAATATGGGTAAAATTGAAAGTTGATGGAGAGAGGTGGGTGATTATTGGTGCATATGCACCTGGGCATGAGAAGAAAGATCATGAGAGGCAAGTGTTTTGGGAGCAGCTGAATGAGTGTGTTAGCGGTTTTGATGCACGAGACCGGGTTATAGTGATGGGTGATTTGAATGCAAAGGTGAGTAATGTGGCAGTTGAGGGAATAATTGGTATGCATGGGGTGTTCAGTGTTGTAAATGGAAATGGTGAAGAGCTTGTAGATTTATGTGCTGAAAAAGGACTGATGATTGGGAATACCTGGTTTAAAAAGCGAGATATACATAAGTATACTTATGTAAGCAGGAGAGATGGCCAGAGAGCGTTATTGGATTACGTGTTAATTGACAGGCGTGCGAAAGAGAGACTTTTGGATGTTAATGTGCTGAGAGGTGCAACTGGAGGGATGTCTGATCATTATCTTGTGGAGGCTAAGGTGAAGATTAGTATGGGTTTTCAGAAAAGAGGAGTGAATGTTGGGGTGAAGAAGGTGGTGAGAGTAAGTGAGCTTGGGAAGGAGACCTGTGTGGGGAAGTACCAGGAGAGACTGTGTACAGAATGGAAAAAGGTGAGAACAATGGAAGTAAGGGGAGTGGGGGAGGAATGGGATGTATTTAGGGAATCAGTGATGGATTGCGCAAAAGATGCTTGTGGCATGAGAAGAGTGGGAGGTGGGCTGTTTAGAAAGGGTAGTGAGTGGTGGGATGAAGAAGTAAGAGTATTAGTGAAAGAGAAGAGAGAGGCATTTGGACGATTTTTGCAGGGAAAAAATGCAATTGAGTGGGAGAAGTATAAAAGAAAGAGACAGGAGGTCAAGAGAAAGGTGCAAGAGGTGAAAAAAAGGGCAAATGAGAGTTGGGGTGAGAGACTATCAGTAAATTTTAGGGAGAATAAAAAGATGTTCTGGAAGGAGGTAAATAGGGTGCGTAAGACAAGGGAGCAAATGGGAACTTCAGTGAAGGGCGTAAATGGGGAGGTGATAACAAGTAGTGGTGATGTGAGAAGGAGATGGAATGAGTATTTTGAAGGTTTGTTGAATGTGTCTGATGACAGAGTGGCAGATATAGGGTGTTTTGGTCGAGGTGGTGTGCAAAGTGAGAGGGTTAGGGAAAATGACTTGGTAAACAGAGAAGAGGTAGTAAAAGCTTTGCGGAAGATGAAAGCCGGCAAGGCAGCAGGTTTGGATGGTATTGCAGTGGAATTTATTAAAAAAGGGGGTGACTGTATTGTTGACTGGTTGGTAAGGTTATTTAATGTATGTATGACTCATGGTGAGGTGCCTGAGGATTGGCGGAATGCGTGCATAGTGCCATTGTACAAAGGCAAAGGGGATAAGAGTGAGTGCTCAAATTACAGAGGTATAAGTTTGTTGAGTATTCCTGGTAAACTATATGGGAGGGTATTGATTGAGAGGGTGAAGGCATGTACAGAGCATCAGATTGGGGAAGAGCAGTGCGGTTTCAGAAGTGGTAGAGGATGTGTGGATCAGGTGTTTGCTTTGAAGAATGTATGTGAGAAATACTTAGAAAAGCAAATGGATTTGTATGTAGCATTTATGGATCTGGAGAAGGCATATGATAGAGTTGATAGAGATGCTCTGTGGAAGGTATTAAGAATATATGGTGTGGGAGGCAAGTTGTTAGAAGCAGTGAAAAGTTTTTATCGAGGATGTAAGGCATGTGTACGTGTAGGAAGAGAGGAAAGTGATTGGTTCTCAGTGAATGTAGGTTTGCGGCAGGGGTGTGTGATGTCTCCATGGTTGTTTAATTTGTTTATGGATGGGGTTGTTAGGGAGGTAAATGCAAGAGTCCTGGAAAGAGGGGCAAGTATGAAGTCTGTTGGGGATGAGAGAGCTTGGGAAGTGAGTCAGTTGTTGTTCGCTGATGATACAGCGCTGGTGGCTGATTCATGTGAGAAACTGCAGAAGCTGGTGACTGAGTTTGGTAAAGTGTGTGGAAGAAGAAAGTTAAGAGTAAATGTGAATAAGAGCAAGGTTATTAGGTACAGTAGGGTTGAGGGTCAAGTCAATTGGGAGGTGAGTTTGAATGGAGAAAAACTGGAGGAAGTGAAGTGTTTTAGATATCTGGGAGTGGATCTGTCAGCGGATGGAACCATGGAAGCGGAAGTGGATCATAGGGTGGGGGAGGGGGCGAAAATTTTGGGAGCCTTGAAAAATGTGTGGAAGTCGAGAACATTATCTCGGAAAGCAAAAATGGGTATGTTTGAAGGAATAGTGGTTCCAACAATGTTGTATGGTTGCGAGGCGTGGGCTATGGATAGAGTTGTGCGCAGGAGGATGGATGTGCTGGAAATGAGATGTTTGAGGACAATGTGTGGTGTGAGGTGGTTTGATCGAGTAAGTAACGTAAGGGTAAGAGAGATGTGTGGTGAGGAAAGATTGACCAAGAGGATATATGTGTCGGAGGTGGAGGGAACGAGGAGAAGAGGGAGACCAAATTGGAGGTGGAAAGATGGAGTGAAAAAGATTTTGTGTGATCGGGGCCTGAACATGCAGGAGGGTGAAAGGAGGGCAAGGAATAGAGTGAATTGGAGCGATGTGGTATACAGGGGTTGACGTGCTGTCAGTGGATTGAATCAAGGCATGTGAAGCGTCTGGGGTAAACCATGGAAAGCTGTGTAGGTATGTATATTTGCGTGTGTGGACGTGTGTATGTACGTGTGTATGGGGGTTGGGCCATTTCTTTCGTCTGTTTCCTCGCGCTACCTCGCAAACGCGGGAGACAGCGACAAAGTATAAAAAAAAAAAAAAAAAAAAAAAAAAAATCTGATAGTGGATTTAGCAGTGGATGGAACCATGGAAGTGGAAGTGAGTCACAGGGTGGGGGAGGGGGCGAAGGTTCTGGGAGCATTGAAGAATGTGTGGAAGGCCAGAATGGTATATCAGAGAGCAAAAATGGGTATGTTTGAAGAAATAGTGGTTTCAACAATGTTATATGGTTGCAAGGCATGGGCTATAGATAGGATTGTGTGAAGGAGGGTGGATGTGTTAGAAATGAAATGTTTGAGGACAATATGTGGTATGAGGTGGTTTGATCAGGTAATTAACGAAAGAGTAAGAGAGATATGTGGTAATAAAAACAATGTGGTTGAGAGAGCAGAAGACGATGCATTGAAATGGTTTGGTCACATGGAGAGAATGCCTGAGGAAAGATTGACAAAGAGGATATATGTGTCAGACGTGGAGGGAACAGGAGAAGTGGGAGACCAAATTGGAGGTGGAAGAATGGAGCGAAAAAGATTTTGAGTGAGTTGGGCCTGAACATATAGGAGGGTGAAAGGTGTGCAAGGAATAGAATGAATTTTAACGATGTGGTATACTGGGGTCGACGTGCTGTCAATGGATTGAACCAGGGCATCTGAAGTGCCTGGGATAAACCATGGAAAGTTCTGTGGGGCTTGGATGTGGAAAGGTAGCTGTGGTTTCGGTGGATTACATACAACAGCTATAGAATGAGTGTGAACGAATGTGGCCTTTGTTGTCTTTTCCTAGAGCTACCTTGCACATGCACGAGGGGAGGGGGTGCCATTTCATATGTGGCTAGGTGGTGACGGGAATGGATGAAGACAGCAAGTATGGATATGTACATGTGTTTATATATGTATGTGTATGTATATGTAAGTTTGAATGGAGAAAAACTGGAGGAAGTAAAGTGTTTTAGATATCTGGGAGTGGATCTGGCAGCGGATGGAACCATGAAAGCAGAAGTGGATCATAGGGTGGGGGAGGGGGCGAAAATTCTGGGAGCCTTGAAGAATGTGTGGAAGTCGAGAACATTATCTCGGAAAGCAAAAATGGGTATGTTTGAAGGAATAGTGGTTCCAACAATGTTGTATGGTTGCGAGGCGTGGGCTATGGATAGAGTTGTGCGCAGGAGGATGGATGTGCTGGAAATGAGATGTTTGAGGACAATGTGTGGTGTGAGGTGGTTTGATCGAGTAAGTAACGTAAGGGTAAGAGAGATGTGTGGAAATAATAAGAGCGTGGTTGAGAGAGCAGAAGAGGGTGTTTTGAAATGGTTTGGGCACATGGAGAGAATGAGTGAGGAAAGATTGACCAAGAGGATATATGTGTCGGAGGTGGAGGGAACGAGGAGAAGTGGGAGACCAAATTGGAGGTGGAAAGATGGAGTGAAAAAGATTTTGTGTGATCGGGGCCTGAACATGCAGGAGGGTGAAAGGAGGGCAAGGAATAGAGTGAATTGGATCGATGTGGTATACCGGGGTTGGCGTGCTGTCAGTGGATTGAATCAGGGCATGTGAAGTGTCTGGGGTAAACCATGGAAAGCTGTGTAGGTATGTATATTTGCGTGTGTGGACGTATGTATATACATGTGTATGGGGTGGGTTGGGCCATTTCTTTCGTCTGTTTCCTTGCGCTACCTCGCAAACGTGGGAGACAGCGACAAAGCAAAAAAAAAAAAAAAATGTATATGTACATATAAGGTGAAATGTATAGGTCTGTATGTGTGCGAATGTGGACGTCTATGAATATACATGTGTATGTGGGTGGGTTGGGCCATTCTTTCGTCTCTTTCCTCGTGCTACCTCGCTAACGCTGGAGACAGCGACTAAGTATAATAAAGAAATAACAGTACACATAAATGCCCATACATGCATATATACATATATATCCATAACATATACATATATACACATGTACATATTCATACTCACTTACCATCATCCAATCAGGTCGCTACCCCATCCCACAGGAAACAGCATTGCTACCCCTGCTTCAACTAGACAGCACCAGGATAACAGACAAAAAAGGCCATATTTGTTCACACTTAAGTCTCTAGCTATCATGTGTAATGCACTGAAACCATGGCTCCCTATCCTCATATAGGTCCCATAGACCTTTCTATTGTTTACCCCAGATGCTTCACATGCCCTGGTTCAGTCCACTGACAGCACATCGACTCCGGTATACCATATTATTCCAATTCACTCTATTCCTTGCACGCCTGTCACCCTCCTTTATGTTCAGGCCTTGACTGCTCAAAATTTTTTTCACTCCATCCTTTCACCTCCAATTTGGTTTCCCACTTCTCCTTTTTCCTTCCACCTCTGACACATATATCCTCACTCATTCTTTTCTTATGTCCAAACCATTTCAACACATCCTCTTCTGCTCTCTCAATCACTCTTTTCATTTCCATGCATCTCTCTTATCCTTTCATTACTTATTCGATCAAACCGCCTCACACCACATCTTGTCCTCAAGCATTTCATTTCCAAATATCCATCCTCCTCCGTACAACACTAACCATAGCCCATGCCTCACAACATAAAATTGTTGGAAGTACTATTCCTTCAAACACACCCATTTTGCTCTTCAAGATACATTCTCTCCTTCCATTCATTCTCCATCGTTCCCAAAACCTTCGCCCCCTTCCCCAATCTGTGACTCACTTCTGCTTCCATGGTTTCATTCGCAGTTAAGTCCACTTCCAAATATCTAAAGCACTTCACTTCCTCCAATTTTTCTCCATTCAAATATCATTGGTAAAAAAAATCAACGGACATCATCGGACAAAATCAAGTCATCAGAAGTTAACTGGTTTGATAACAATTATGAAAATTAACTCCAATAATAGTCCAATAACAAAAATTAACTTCAATAATCATCTGTTATTGGATTATTGCTTTAGTGCCAAACTTTGAAGAAAATGGATTCAGCTAATGATCTTTACAAGTGAAATTTAGTAAACAAAACCATAGGACAAAATTCCTGAGTTGACGATGGTGATACCTTCATGTTATTTTTTTCATATATTTCCTTATGTTAGTCATTTTTTAAGAAAGCACTTTGTAATACCCCATGGAAATAATATCTCACTAATTACATAATGGATGATGCCTAATACTAAGCAAGTTTGCGCAATATTTACACATTACATGAAAATGTCAGAAACTTGTCACATTTAACATACATGGTGTTTTAGTTTATCGTTGTTTGGAGATATATGAACAATACGGCAATATATGGAGGTAATGTGCACTTTGACCAATGAATAATAAAACTAATCTGAAGCAATGAATAAGCCATGTGTGGCATTATTCTCTTTTTCAAATGTTCATAAGCAACTCAAGATACAAATTACGTTTCTGGATAATTAGTGAAAATGTTCATTCAAATATACCTGATTACACTTTTCTCCCACTCTGCATGGGCACAGAATGTGTGCTTTCACTCATACTCCATGATCTGAGTTTCAACAAATTTGTGGTGAGTCTCACTTGTGTGCAGTAATCATCTGCATGATGAGTGGATAAGTAAGGTGATGCTAGGCTTGATGCACACAACCCAGCGCCACTTATGATCCGGAGCGCTTCATTAACGTATCCCTTTAACACACACTCCACCAATTATCCCCCCTTTTTTTCCCTCCTATCAAGACATTCCAGTCAATTGTCTATGTTTTCAAAACTTGACTGCCACTAGAATTCTGCCTAAATTTCTGCTGTACGGCTAAGGCTTACAACAGAGTCTATACACTTGAGCAAAAGATATCTTTTCCACAACTTACCATGGTCACAACCATTTTGAAAACAGTTAATGTGGTAAAGGCATATAATAAAAAAAAGTCCATCATTTCTTGGGAAGAGTGGTTTGGGAATGTCTGGGGAGTAAAGTCAGGGGTTAGTGAGAGGACAAGAGCAAGGGAAGGAGTAGCAATACTCCTGAAACAGGAGTTGTGGGAGTATGTGATAGAGTGTAAGAAAGTAAATTCTCGATTAATATGGGTAAAACTGAAAGTTGATGGAGAGAGGTGGGTGATTATTGGTGCTTATGCACCTGGGCATGAGAAGAAAGATCAAGAGAGGCAAGTGTTTTGGGAGCAGCTGAATGAGTGTGTTAGTGGTTTTGATGCACGAGACCGGGTTATAGTGATGGGTGATTTGAATGCAAAGGTGAGTAATGTGGCAGTTGAGGGAATAATTGGTATACATGGGGTGTTCAGTGTTGTAAATGGAAATGGTGAAGAGCTTGTAGATTTATGTGCTGAAAAAGGACTGATGATTGGGAATACCTGGTTTAAAAAGCGAGATATACATAAGTATACTTATGTAAGTAGGAGAGATGGCCAGAGAGCGTTATTGGATTACGTGTTAATTGACAGGCGTGCGAAAGAGAGACTTTTGGATGTTAATGTGCTGAGAGGTGCAACTGGAGGGATGTCTGATCATTCTCTTGTGGAGGCTAAGGTGAAGATTTGTATGGGTTTTCAGAAAAGAAGAGTGAATGTTGGGGTGAAGAGGGTGGTGAGAGTAAGTGAGCTTGAGAAGGAGACCTGTGTGAGGAAGTACCAGGAGAGACTGAGTACAGAATGGAAAAAGGTGAGAACAATGGAAGTAAGGGGAGTGGGGGAGGAATGGGATGTATTTAGGGAAGCAGTGATGGATTGCGCAAAAGATGCTTGTGGCATGAGAAGAGTGGGAGGTGGGTTGATTAGAAAGGGTAGTGAGTGGTGGGATGAAGAAGTAAGAGTATTAGTGAAAGAGAAGAGAGAGGCATTTGGATGATTTTTGCAGGGAAAAAATGCAATTGAGTGGGAGATGTATAAAAGAAAGAGACAGGAGGTCAAGAGAAAGGTGCAAGAGGTGAAAAAAAGGGCAAATGAGAGTTGGGGTGAGAGAGTATCATTAAATTTTAGGGAGAATAAAAAGATGTTCTGGAAGAAGGTAAATAAAGTGCATAAGACAAGGGAGCAAATGGGAACTTCAGTGAAGGGCGCAAATGGGGAGGTGATAACAAGTAGTGGTGATGTGAGAAGGAGATGGAGTGAGTATTTCGAAGGTTTGTTGAATGTGTTTGATGATAGAGTGGCAGATATAGGGTGTTTTGGTCGAGGTGGTGTGCAAAGTGAGAGGGTTAGGGAAAATGATTTGGTAAACAGAGAAGAGGTAGTGAAAGCTTTGCGGAAGATGAAAGCCGGCAAAGCAGCAGGTTTGGATGGCATTGCAGTGGAATTTATTAAAAAAGGGGGTGACTGTATTGTTGACTGGTTGGTAAGGTTATTTAATGTATGTATGACTCATGGTGAGGTGCCTGAGGATTGGCGGAATGCGTGCATAGTGCCATTGTACAAAGGCAAAGGGGATAAGAGTGAGTGCTCAAATTACAGAGGTATAAGTTTGTTGAGTATTCCTGGTAAATTATATGGGAGGGTATTGATTGAGAGGGTGAAGGCATGTACAGAGCATCAGATTGGGGAAGAGCAGTGTGGTTTCAGAAGTGGTAGAGGATGTGTGGATCAGGTGTTTGCTTTGAAGAATGTATGTGAGAAATACTTAGAAAAGCAAATGGATTTGTATGTAGCATTTATGGATCTGGAGAAGGCATATGATAGAGTTGATAGAGATGCTCTGTGGAAGGTATTAAGAATATATGGTGTGGGAGGAAAGTTGTTAGAAGCAGTGAAAAGTTTTTATCGAGGATGTAAGGCATGTGTACGTGTAGGAAGAGAGGAAAGTGATTGGTTCTCAGTGAATGTAGGTTTGCGGCAGGGGTGTGTGATGTCTCCATGGTTGTTTAATTTGTTTATGGATGGGGTTGTTAGGGAGGTAAATGCAAGAGTTTTGGAAAGAGGGGCAAGTATGAAGTCTGTTGGGGATGAGAGAGCTTGGGAAGTGAGTCAGTTGTTGTTCGCTGATGACACAGCGCTGGTGGCTGATTCATGTGTGAAACTGCAGAAGCTGGTGACTGAGTTTGGTAAAGTGTGTGGAAGAAGAAAGATAAGAGTAAATGTGAATAAGAGCAAGGTTATTAGGTACAGTAGGGTTGAGGGTAAAGTCAACTGGGAGGTGAGTTTGAATGGAGAAAAACTGGAGGAAGTGAAGTGTTTTAGATATCTGGGAGTGGATCTGGCAGCGGATGGAACCATGGAAGCGGAAGTGGATCATAGGGTGGGGGAGGGGGCGAAAATTCTGGGAGCCTTGAAGAATGTGTGGAAGTCGAGAACATTATCTCGGAAAGCAAAAATGGGTATGTTTGAAGGAATAGTGGTTCCAACAATGTTGTATGGTTGCGAGGCGTGGGCTATGGATAGAGTTGTGCGCAGGAGGATGGATGTGCTGGAAATGAGATGTTTGAGGACAATGTGTGGTGTGAGGTGGTTTGATCGAGTGAGTAACGTAAGGGTAAGAGAGATGTGTGGAAATAAAAAGAGTGTGGTTGAGAGAGCAGAAGAGGGTGTTTTGAAGTGGTTTGGGCACATGGAGAGGATGAGTGAGGAAAGATTGACCAAGAGGATATATGTGTCGGAGGTGGAGGGAACAAGGGGAAGAGGGAGACCAAATTGGAGGTGGAAAGATGGAGTGAAAAAGATTTTGTGTGATCGGGGCCTGAACATGCAGGAGGGTGAAAGGAGGGCAAGGAATAGAGTGAATTGGAGCGATGTGGTATACCGGGGCTGACGTGCTGTCAGTGGATTGAATCAAGGCATGTGAAGCGTCTGGGGTAAACCATGGAAAGCTGTGTAGGTATGTATATTTGCGTGTGTGGACGTGTGTATATACAGGTGTATGGGGGGGGTTGGGCCGTTTCTTTCGTCTGTTTCCTTGCGCTACCTCGCAAGCGCGGGAGACGGCGACAAAGTATAAAAAAAAAAAAAAATTCTTGTGTTAGTAAGATAGTTCCAAGCTCAGACAAAGGAAGGAAACATTCACTCATCCATTATCTGACTACCATGTACAGGCCACATTCACTCACATCCATTATCTGGCTACCATGTACAGGCCACATTCACTCGCATCCATTATCTGGCTATCATGTACAACACAATGTAACCACAGCTTCCTATTTACAAACAGGACCCAGAACTTTCCATGGTTTCCCCCAGCTACTTCACATGCCTTGGTTCAGTTCACTAACAGCAGGTTGACCTCTGTATACCACATTCTTCCTATTCCCTCTATCCTGTACATACCTTTCACCCTTCTACATATTCAGAGCCCCAACTGCTCAAAATATTTTTCACTTCTACTTTCCATCTCCAGTTTGGTCTCTCCTTTCTTCTTCTTTTCCCTTCCACTTCTGAAACACACATCCTTTTCGTCAATCTCTTCTCACTCATTATTCCTGTATGTCCAAACCATTTCAGCACACTCTTCAGCTCTCTCAATTGCACTCTTATCATTACCACACCTTTCTCTTACCCTTTTATTACTTACATGACCAAACTGCCTCACACTACACTCTGTCCTTAAATATTTCATTCCCGATACATATACCCTCCTCTGCACATCCTTATGTATAGCCCATGCCTTGCATCTATAGTATTGATGGGACTACTAGACCTTCAAACAAACCCATTTTTGCCCTTACATCTAATAAACTCTCTTTCCACAGATTCCTCAATGTTCCAAGAAGTGCCACATCCTCATCCACTTTATGAATCATTTGCTCTTCCAAAGTTCCATTAGCTACCATGTCCACTCCAACGTACATAAAACACTTTGATTCTTCCAAATTTTCTCCAATCAAACTCACATCCCAGCTAAACTGTCCCTCTTCCCTACTAAAAATAATAATCTTTCTTTTATTCACATTCGCTCTCAACAATCTCCTTGCACACACTCTTCCAAACTCAAGTCACCAATTCAGGCAATTTCTCACTTGAATCTGCCTCCAGTGCTGTGTCATTAGTATGCTGCTACTGACTCACTTCCCAGGCCTCCCTCAACCCCTAAAGACTGCAAGGTTGCCCCTTTCTATAAGACACTTGCATTTACCTCCCTTACCCTCCATCCATATACAAATTAAACAGACTTGGTGACATCAAACACACCTGCAGCAGACCAACTTTCACCTGGAATCACACACTCTCCTCTCTTCCTACTCTTACAGATACCTTACATTCTCGATAAAACTTTTCTCAGCTTCTAATAGTTTTCCTCCCACATCATATGTTCAAAAGATCTTCCACATGTCATCTCTAAAGGTGAACAGCTTGTGAAATTATTTGGTGGTGATTAGGAGTACATGGTTGAAAAAGAGTGACATACACAATTATACATAAGTGAGTAGGAAGGGTGATCAATGAGTATTACTGGATTACATATAATTTGACAGGTGTGCAAAAGAGTACCTTTTGGATGTGAATGTGTTGAGATGTGGGATGTGAGATGTCTGATCATTACCTTCTGGAGACAGGGGTAAAGATTTGTAGAGGATTTTGGAATAGAGGGAACACTATGGGTGGTAAGAGAGTGGTGAAGGTGGCGAAAGATAGAAATTTTATTTCATCTAATATTTATAAATGAAGACAATTGAGAAACATCATAAGCTAATATTCCAGTTTCATGATAAGAGAAAAAGGACCAGGCAGTATGATACAGTGGTTAAATTGATGAAAACTACTATTGAGGTTTGTGTAAATAAATTATACATTTCCCTTTTCCATAGCCAGAGGTTGAACCATTATGTGACATTCATTTTTCATTTCATTTCAAGCTAGAAGTTTCAGTTTTCTAAATTATTTCTTATATTTTTCATATGTATATATATATATATATATATATATATATATATATATATATATATATATATATATATATATGTGTGTATGTGTGTGTATGTGTGTATATGTATATTTTTTTTTTTTCATTTGCTTTGTCGCTGTCTCCCACGTTAGTGAGGTAGCGCAAGGAAACAGACGAAAGAATGGCCCAACCCGCCCACATACACATGTATATACATACATGTCCACACACGCACAATATACATACACAGACATATACATATATACGCAAGTACATAATTCATAGTCTGCCTTTATTTGTTCCCATCGCCACCTCGCCACACATGGAATTACAGCCCCCTCCCCCCTCATGTGTGCGAGGTAGCGCTAGGAAAAACACCAAAGGCCCCATTCGTTCACACTCAGTCTCTAGCTGTCATGTAATAATGCACCGAAACCACAGCTCCCTTTCCACATCAAGGCCCCACACACTTTGCATGGTTTACCCCAGATGCTTCACATGCCCTGGTTCAATCTATTGACAGCATGTCAACCCCGGTATACCACATCGTTCCAATTCACTCTATTCCTTGCACGCCTTTCGCCCTCTTGCTTGTTCAGGCCCCGATCACTCAAAATCTTTTTCACTCCATCTTTCCACCTCCAATTTGGTCTCCCACTTCTCCTCGTTCCCTCCACATCCGACACATATATCCTCTTTGTCAATCTTTCCCCACTCATTCTCTCCATGTGACCAAACCATTTCAAAGCACCCTCTTCTGCTCTCTCAACCACACTCTTTTTATTTCCACACATCTCTCTTACCCTTACATTACTTACTCGATCAAACCACCTCACACCACATATTGTCCTCAAACATCTCATTTCCAGCACATCCACCCTCCTGCGCACAACTCTATCCATAGCCCATGCCTCGCAACCATACAACATTGTTGGAACCACTATTCCTTCAAACATACCCATTTTTGCTTTCCGAGATAATGTTCTTGACTTCCAAACATTCTTCAAGGCTCCCAGAATTTTCATCCCCTCCCCCACCCTATGATTCACTTCCGCTTCCATGGTTCCATCCGCTGCCACATCCACTCCCAAATATCTAAAACACTTCACTTCCTCCAGCTTTTCTCCATTCAAACTTACCTCCCAATTGACTTGACCCTCAACCCTACTGTACCTAATAACCTTACTCTTATTCACATTTACTCTTAACTCTCTTCTTTCACACACTTTACCAAACTCAGTCACCAGCTTCAGCAGTTTCTTACATGAATGAGCCACCAGCGCTGTATCATCAGCGAACAACAACTGACTCACTTCCCAAGCTCTCTCATCCCCAACAGACTTCATACTTGCCCCTCTTTCCAAAACTCTTGCATTCACCTCCCTAACAACCCCATCCATAAACAAATTAAACAACCATGGAGACATCACACACCCCTGCCGCAGACCTACATTCACTGAGAACCAATCACTTTCCTCTCTTCCTACACGTACACATGCCTTACATCCTTGATAAAAACTTTTCACTGCTTCTAACAACTTGCCTCCCACACCATATATTCTTAATACCTTCCACAAAGCATCTCTATCAACTCTATCATATGCCTTCTCCAGATCCATAAATGCTACATACAAATCCATTTGTTTTTCTAAGTATTTCTCGCATACATTCTTCAAAGCAAACACCTGATCCACACATCCTCTACCACTTCTGAAACCACACTGCTCTTCCCCAATCTGATGCTCTGTACATGCCTTCACCCTCTCAATCAATACCCTCCCATATAATTTACCAGGAATACTCAACAAACTTATACCTCTGTAATTTGAGCACTCACTCTTATCCCCTTTGCCTTTGTACAATGGCACTATGCAAGCATTCCGCCAATCCTCAGGCACCTCACCATGAGTCATACATACATTGAATAACCTTACCAACCAGTCAACAATACAGTCACCCCCTTTTTTAATAAATTCCACTGCAATGCCATCCAAACCTGCTGCTTTGCCGGCTTTCATCTTCCGTAAAGCTTTTACTACCTCTTCTCTATTTACCAAATCATTTTCCCTAACCCTCTCACTTTGCACACCATCTCGACCAAGACACCCTATATCTGCCACTCTATCATCAAACACATTCAGCAAACCTTCAAAATACTCACTCCACCTCCTTCTCACATCACCACTACTTGTTATCACCTCCCCATTTGCCCCCTTCACTGAAGTTCCCATTTGCTCCCTTGTCTTACGCACTTTATTTACCTCCTTCCAAAACATCTTTTTATTCTCCCTGAAATTTAATGATACTCTCTCACCCCAACTCTCATTTGCCCTCTTTTTCACCTCTTGCACCTTTCTCTTGACCTCCTGCCTCTTTCTTTTATACCTCTCCCACTCATTTGCATTTTTTCCCTGCAAAAATCGTTCAAATGCCTCTCTCTTCTCTTTCACTAATAATCTTACTTCTTCATTCCACCACTCACTACCTTTTCTAATCAACCCACCTCCCACGCTTCTCATGCCACAAGCATCTTTTACGCAAGCCATCACTGCTTCCCTAAATACATCCCATTCCTCCCCCACTCCCCTTACCTCCTTTGTTCTCACCTTTTTCCATTCTGTACTCAGTCTCTCCTGGTACTTCCTCATACAAGTCTCCTTCCCAAGCTCACTTACTCTCACCACTCTCTTCACCCCAACATTCTCTCTTCTTTTCTGAAAACCCCCACAAATCTTCACCTTTGCTTCCACAAGATAATGATCAGACATCCCTCCAGTTGCACCTCTCAGCACATTAACATCCAAAAGTCTCTCTTTCGTGCGTCTATCAATTAACACGTAATCCAATAACGCTCTCTGGCCATCTCTCCTACTTACATACATATACTTATGTATATCTCACTTTTTAAATCAGGTATTCCCAATCACCAGTCCTTTTTCAGCGCATAAATCTACAAGCTCTTCACCATTTCCATTTACAACACTGAACACTCCATGTATACCAATTATTCCCTCAACTGCCACATTACTCATCTTTGCATTCAAATCACCCATCACTATAACCCGGCCTTGTGCATCAAAACCACTAACACACTCATTCAGCTGCTCCCAAAACACTTGCCTCTCATGATCTTTCTTCTCATGCCCAGGTGCATATGCACCAATAATCACCCATCTCTCTCCATCAACTTTCAGTTTTACCCATATCAATCTAGAATTTACTTTCTTACACTCTATCACATACTCTCACAACTCCTGATTCAGGAGTAGTGCTACTCCTTCCCTTGCTCTTGTCCTCTCACTAACCCCTGACTTTACTCCCAAGACATTCCCAAACCACTCTTCCCCTTTACCCTTTAGCTTCGTTTCACTCAGAGCCAAAACATCCAGGTTTCCTTCCTCAAACATACTACCTATCTCTCCTTTTTTCTCATCTTGGTTACATCCACACACATTTAGACACCCCAATCTGAGCCTTCGAGGAGGATGAGCACTCCTTGTGTGACTCCTTCTTCTGTTTCCCCTTTTAGAAAGTCGCCTTCTACGACATGTGAGGAGTGCATGGGAAGTATTCTTAATACCCTATCCCAGGGATAAATGTATATGTATATATGTGTCTATATATATATATATATATATATATATATATATATATATATATATATATATATCATCCCTGGGGATAGGGGATTAAGAATACTTCCCACGTATTCCCTGCGTGTCGTAGAAGGCGACTAAAAGGGGAGGGAGCGGGGGGCTGGAAATCCTCCCCTCTCGTTTTTTTTTTAATTTTCCAAAAGAAGGAACAGAGGGGGCCAGGTGAGGATATTCCAAAAAAGGCCCAGTCCTCTGTTCTTAACGCTACCTCGCTAGCGGGAAATGGCGAATAGTTTGAAAAAAAAAAAAAAATATATATATATATATATATATATATATATATATTTTTTTGCTTTGTCACTGTCTCCCACGTTTGCGAGGTAGCGCAAGGAAACAGACGAAAGACATGGCCCAACCCACCCCCATACACATGTATATACATACGTCCACACACGCAAATATACATACCTACACAGCTTTCAATGGTTTACCCCAGACGCTTCACATGCCCTGATTCAATCCACTGACAGCACGTCAACCCCGGTATACCACATTGCTCCAATTCACTCTATTCCTTGCCCTCCTTTCACCCTCCTGCATGTTCAGGCCCCAATCACACAAAATCTTTTTCACTCCATCTTTCCACCTCCAATTTGGTCTCCCTCTTCTCCTCGTTCCCTCCACCTCCGACACATATATCCTCTTGGTCAATCTTTCCTCACTCATTCTCTCCATGTGACCAAAATATATATATATATATATATATATATTATCCCTGGGGATAGGGGTGAAAGAATACTTCCCACACATTCCTCACCTGTCGCAGAAGGTGACTAGAGGGGACGGGAGCGGGGGCCTGAAATCCTCCCCTCCTTGTATTCTAACTTTCTAAAAATGGGAAACAGAAGGAGTCACGTGGGGAGTGCTCATCCTCCTCGTAGAGTCAGATTGGGGTGTCAAAATGTGTGTGGATGTAACCAAGATGTGAAAAAAGGAGAGATAGGTAGTATGTTTGAGGAAAGGAACCTGGATGTTTTGGCTCTGAGTGAAACGAAGCTCAAGGGTAAAGGGGAAGAGTGGTTTGGGAATGTCTTGGGAGTAAAGTCAGGGGTTAGTGAGAGGACAAGAGCAAGGGAAGGAGTAGCAGTACTCCTGAAACAGGAGTTGTGGGAGTATGTGATAGAATGTAAGAAAGTAAATTCTCGATTAATATGGGTAAAACTGAAAGTTGAGGGGGAGAGATGGGTGATTATTGGTGCATATGCACCTAGGCATGAGAAGAATGATCATGAGAGGCATGAGAAGAAAGATCATGAGAGGCAAGTGTTTTGGAAGCAGCTGAATGAGTGTGTTAGTGGTTTTGATGCACAAGACCAGGTTATAGTGATGGGTGATTTGAATGCAAAGGTGAGTAATGTGGCAGTTGAGGGAATAATTGGTATACATGGGGTGTTCAGTGTTGTAAATGGAAATGGTGAAGAGCTTGTAGATTTATGTGCTGAAAAAGGACTGATGATTGGGAATACCTGGTTTAAAAAGCGAGATATACATAAGTATACGTATGTAAGTAGGAGAGATGGCCAGAGAGCGTTATTGGATTACGTGTTAATTGACAGGCGCGCGAAAGAGAGACTTTTGGATGTTAATGCGCTGAGAGGTGCAACTGGAGGGATGTCTGATCTTTATCTTGTGGAGGCTAAGGTGAAGATTGGTATGGGTTTTCAGAAAAGAAGAGAGAATGTTGGGGTGAAGAGGGTGGTGAGAGTAAGTGAGCTTGGGAAGGAGACTTGTGTGAGGAAGTACCAGGAGAGACTGAGTACAGAATGGAAAAAGGTGAGAACAATGGAAATAAGGGGAGTGGAGTAGGAATGGGATGTATTTAGGGAATCAGTGATGGAGTGAGCAAAAGATGCTTGTGGCATGAGAAGCGTGGGAGGTGGGTTGATTAGAAAGGGTAGTGAGTGGTGGGATGAAGAAGTAAGATTATTAGTGAAAGAGAAGAGAGAGGCATTTGGACGATTTTTGAAGGGAAAAAATGCAATTGAGTGGGAGATGTATAAAAGAAAGAGACAGGAGGTCAAGAGAAAGGTGCAAGAGGTGAAAAAGAGGGCAAATGAGAGTTGGGGTGAGAGAGTATCATTAAATTTTAGGGAGAATAAAAAGGTGTTTTGGAAGGAGGTAAATAAAGTGCGTAAGACAAGGGAGCAAATGGGAAATTCAGTGAAGGGCGCAAATGGGGAGGTGATAACAAGTAGTGGTGATGTGAGAAGGAGATGGAGTGAGTATTTTGAAGGTTTGTTGAATGTGTTTGATGATAGAGTGGCAGATATAGGGTGTTTTGGTCGAGGTGGTGTGCAAAGTGAGAGGGTTAGGGAAAATGATTTGGTAAACAGAGAAGAGGTAGTAAAAGCTTTGCGGAAGATGAAAGCCGGCAAGGCAGCAGGTTTGGATGGTATTGCAGTGGAATCTATTAAAAAAGGGGGTGACTGTATTGTTGACTGGTTGGTAAGGTTATCTAATGTATGTATGACTCATGGTGAGGTGCCTGAGGATTGGCGGAATGCATGCATAGTGCAATTGTACAAAGGCAAAGGGGATAAGAGTGAGTGCTCAAATTACAGAGGTATAAGTTTGTTGAGTATTCCTGGTAAATTATATGGGAGGGTATTGACTGAGAGGGTGAAGGCATGTACAGAGCATCAGATTGGAGAAGAGCAGTGTGGTTTCAGAAGTGGTAGAGGATGTGTGGATCAGGTGTTTGCTTTGAAGAATGTATGTGAGAAATACTTAGAAAAACAAATGGATTTGTATGTAGCATCTATGGATCTGGAGAAGGCATATGATAGAGTTGACAGAGATGCTCTGTGGAAGGTATTAATAATATATGGTGTGGGAGGCAAATTGTTAGAAGCAGTGAAAAGTTTTTATCGAGGATGTAAGGCATGTGTACGTGTAGGAAGAGAGGAAAGTGATTGGTTCTCAGTGAATGTAGGTTTGCGGCAGGGGTGTGTGATGTCTCCATGGTTGTTTAATTTGTTTATGAATGGGGTTGTTAGGGAGGTGAATGCAAGAGTTTTGGAAAGAGGGGCAAGTATGCAGTCTGTTGTGGATGAGAGAGCTTGGGAAGTGAGTCAGTTGTTGTTCGCTGATGATACAACCACTGGTGGCTGATTCATGTGAGAAACTGCAGAAGCTGGTGACTGAGTTTGGTAAAGTGTGTGAAAGAAGAAAGTTAAAAGTAAATGTGAATAAGAGCAAGGTTATTAGGTACAGTAGGGTTGAGGGTCAAGTCAATTGGGAGGTAAGTTTGAATGGAGAAAAACTGGAGGAAGTAAAGTGTTTTAGATATCTGGGAGTGGATCTGGCAGCGGATGGAACCATGGAAGCGGAAGTGAATCATAGGGTGGGGGAGGGGACGAAAATCCTGGGAGCCTTGAAGAATGTGTGGAAGTCGAGAACATTATCTCAGAAAGCAAAAATGGTTATGTTTGAAGGAATAGTGGTTCCAACAATGTTATATGGTTGCGAGGCGTGGGCTATGGATAGAGTTGTTCGCAGGAGGGTGGATGTGCTGGAAATGAGATGTTTGAGGACAATGTGTGGTGTGAGGTGGTTTGATCGAGTAAGTAATGTAAGGGTAAGAGAGATGTGTGGAAATAAAAAGAGCGTGGTTGAGAGAGCAGACGAGGGTGTTTTGAAATGGTTTGGGCACATGGAGAGAATGAGTGGGGAAAGATTGACCAAGAGGATATATGTGTCGGAGGTGGAGGGAACGAGGAGAAGTGGGAGACCAAATTGGAGGTGGAAAGATGGAGTGAAAAGATTTTGAGTGATCGAGTCCTGAACATGCAGGAGGGTGAAAGGCGGGCAAGGAATAGAGTGAATTGGATCGATGTGGTATACCGGGGCTGACGTGCTGTCAGTGGATTGAATCAGGGAATGTGAAGCGTCTGGGGTAAACCATGGATAGTTGTGTGGGGCCTGGATGTGGAAAGGGAGCAGTGGTTTCGGGCATTATTGCATGACAGCTAGAGACTGAGTGTGAACGAATGGGGCCTTTGTTGTCTTTTCCTAGTGCTACCTCGCACACATGAGGGGGGAGGGGGATGGTATTCCATGTGTGGCGAGGTGGCGATGGGAATGAATAAAGGCAGACAGTGTGAATTGTGTGATTGGGTTTATATGTATGTGTCTGTGTGTGTATGTGTACATTGAGATGTATAGGTATGTATATTTGCGTGTGTGGACGTGTATGTACATACATGTGTATGGGGGTGGGTTGGGCCATTTCTTTCATCTGTTTCCTTGCGCTACCTCGCAAACGCGGGAGACAGCGACAAAGCAAAATAATAATAATAATAATAATTTATGAATATTTTCCGTTGTCTCTTCTTTTCCCTCTCATTAAGCTCCCCATATCTTAGTTAAGGCCCAGCCTTGATGTAGAGGTTTATCCATGGCAGGAGCTGCTAACAAGAAAAAAAGAGCTTTGAAAAGAGACTTGGGCAAAGAAATAAAGGAGACTGAGAGTAGAGTAGGAAAAGATAAGAGTAAACAAAGTTCAGGAAGGGGGTGAAGAATGAGAGGTACTTAGGAAAGCAGTGCTAGCTCGTGTAAGACAAATGAGGGGTGATCAGGTTAGACAGGACAGTTAATGGAGGGATGACAAAGTAAAGTTGCTAATGAAAGTGTAAAGAGAGGCACATGGGCAGAATTTGTAAGGAGTGCAAATGACTGGGAGATGGATAAGAAAAAGTGGCAGAAAGTTGAGAGGAAGGTGCATGGGCTAAAAGAGAGGGCAAAAGAGAGGTGCATGGGCTAAAAGAGAGGGCAAAAGAGAGCTGGTCTGAGCAAGTATCAGTAAACTACTACGAGAATAAAATGTTCTGGAAGGATATTAAAGGTGTGCAAAAAAACAAGAATACATATGGGAAAATCAGTTAAGGGGCCAAATGGGAAAGTGGTTACAAATGGGAACATCAGTAAAGGGGCCAAATAGGAAAGAGGTAACAAATGGGAACATCAGTAAAGGAGCCAAATGGGAAAGTGGTAACAAATGGGAACATTAGTAAAGGGGCCAAATAGGAAAGTGGTAACAAATAGTGATGAAGTGAGGAGATGGACTGAGTATTTTGAAGGATTGCTGAATGTGTTTGATGGAGAGGCAGATGTAGGGTATTTGAGCCAGGGAGGTATGTGAAGTGAGAGAATCATGGAGAATGATTTAGTGAAGAGAAAAAAGGTGGTAAAGCCTTAAGTAAGATGAAATGTGGCAAGGTAGCTGACTGGAGTGGATGGTACTGTTAATGAATTTCTGAAGAAAGGTGGTGCCAGTAATGATGATTGTCTGTTAGGATTATCAATATACGTATGGATCATGGTGAGGTACCTTAGGACTGGCGGAATGCATGCATGTATAGTACCACTGGTATATAGGTGAACGGGACAAAGGTGACTGTTCAAACTAGAGAGATAAAAATCTATTAAGTGTACTTGGTCAGTTGTATGAGTGTAGTGACTGCAAGGGTGAAGGCATAGACAAGGTATCAGACAGGGAAGGAACAGTAGGGTTTCAGAAGTCGTAGAGGATGTATGGATATGGCATTTGTTTTAAAGAATGCATGTAAGAAATACCTAGAAGAAACAGAAGCATCTGTAAGGGGCACTTATGGATCTAGAGAAAACACACACTCGGGTTGACAGATGCAATGTGGAAGGTTATAAGATTTGTAGTGACAGAATGGATGAGAGTGATCTTGTCCTTTCTTTGTCTTTTCCTGAAGCTACCTCCTGTCTGCAGCAGTGGTGTATGATGTCTCCATGGTTGTTTAATCTGTTTATGGATGGGGTGGATAGGGAGGTAAATGCAAGAGTTTTAGAGAGAGGGGCAAGTATGCAGTCTACTGGGGATGAGAGGGCCTGGGGAGTGTCAATTGTTCACCGATGATACAGCACTGGTAGCTGATTTGAGTGAGAAACTGCAGAAGTTGGTGATTGATTTTGGAAAAATTTGTGAAAGGAGAATGTTGAGAGTAAATGTAAATAAGAGTAAGGTTATTTGGTTCAGCATGGTTGAGGGACAGGTTAGTTGGGATGTGAGTTTGAATGGAGAAAAACTGGAGGAAGTTAAATATTTTAGATAACTGGGAGTGGACTAGGCAGTGAATGGAACAACGGAAGTGAGTCGTAGGGTAGGGAAGGGAGTGATGGTTCTGGGAGTGATGAAGAATGTCTGGAAAGAATGTTATCTCGGAGAGCAAAAATGGGTATGTTTGAAGGAATTGTAGTTCCAGCAAAATTATTGGCTGCAAGACATGGGCTATAGACAGAGTTGTAAGGATGAGGGGGGATGTGCTGGAAATGAAATGTTTGAGGAAAATATGTGGTGTGAGGTGGTTAATGAAAGGAAGGGATAAGATAGATGTGTGGAAATAAAAAGAATGCAGTTGAGAGAGCAGAAGAGGGTGTGACAAAATGGTTTGAGCATATGAAGAGAATGAGTGAGGAAAGGTTGACAAAGAGGATATATGTGTCAGAGATGGAGGGAACAAGGAGAAGCAGGAGACCAAATTGGAGGTGGAAGAATGGAGTGAAAAAGATTTCAAGCGATTGGGGCCTGAACATACAGGAGGGTGAGAGGCATGCAAGGAATAGAGTGAATTGGAACAATATGGTATACTGGGGTCAACTTGCTCTCAAAGGACTGAACCGGGGTATATGAAACATCTGGGGTAAATCATGGAAAGGTTTTCAGGATTTTCAGTAGGGTTGAGGGGTTGAGCGATTGGGGCCTGAACATACAGGAGGGTGAGAGGCATGCAAGGAATAGAGTGAATTGGAACAATGTGGTATACTGGGGTCAACTTGCTCTCAAAGGACTGAACCAGGGTATATGAAACATCTGGGGTAAATCATGGAAAGGTTTTCAGGATTTTCAGTAGGGTTGAGGGGCAAGTTAATTGGGAGGTAAGGTTGAATGGAGAAAAACTGGAGGAAATAAAGTGTTTTAGATATATGGAGTGGACTTAACAGCAGATGGATCCATGGAAGAGGAAGTGAATCACAGGGTGGGGGAGGAAGCGAAGGTTCTGGGAGCATTGAAGAATGTGTGGAAGGTGAAAACATTATCTCGGAGAACAAAAATGAGTATGTTTGAATGAATAGTGGTTCCAACAATGTTATATGGTTGCAAGGCATGGGTTATAGATAGAGTTGTGCGGAGGAGGGTGGATGTGTCAGAAATGAGATGTTTGAGAACAATATGTGGTATGAGGTGGTTTGATTGAGTAAGTAATGAAAGGGTAAGAGAGATGTGTGATAATAAAAAGAGTGTGGTTGAGAGAGCAGAAGAGGGTGTGTTGAAATGGTTTGGTTACATGAAGAGAATGAGTGAGGAAAGATTGACAAAGAGGATATATGTGTCAGAGGTAGAGGGAATGAGGAGAAGCGGAAGACCAAATTAAAGGTGGAAAGATTGAGTGAAAAAGATTTTGAGCAATCAAGGCCTTAACATACAGGAGGGTGAGAGGCTTGCAAGGAATAGAGTGAATTTGAATGATGTGGTATACCGGGGTTGATGTGCTGTCAATGGATTGAACCAGGGCATGTGAAGCTTCTGGGGTAAACCATGGTAAGGTCTATGGGGCCTAAATGTGGAAAGGGAGTTGTGGTTCGGTGCATTACACATGACAAATGTGGACTTCTTGTCTTTCCAAGTGAGTGCACGCTTGCAGGGGATCTGATGCTATTTCATGAGCACTCCCCACATGACTTCTGTTTCCCCATTTAGAAACTTAAATACAAGGAGGTGGGGGGAGGTTTCCAGTCCCCCCACTCCCACCCCCTTTAGTTGCATTCTATGACACACGTGGAATACGAGAAGTATTCTTTGCGGAAGATGAAAGTTGGCATGGCGGCAGGCTTGGATGGTATTGCTGTGGTATCTATTGAAAAAGGGGTGACTGTGTTGTTGAATGGTTGGTGAGGATATTCAATGTATATATGGTTCATGGTGAAGTGCCTGAGGATTGGCAGAATGCATGTATAGTGCCACTGTACAAAGGCAAAGGGGATAAAGGGGAGTGTTCAAATTACAGAAGTATAAGTTTGTTGAGTATTCCTGGGAAATTATATGGGAGGGTATTGATCGAGAGGGTGAAGGCATGTACATAGCAAAAGATTGGGCAGGAGCAGTGTGGTATGAGAAGGGGTAGAGGATGTGTGGATCAGGTGTTTGCTTTGAAGAATGCATGTGAGAAATACTTAGAAAAGCAGATGGATACAATTGTATGTAGCATTTATGGATCTGGAGAAGGCATATGATGAGTTGATATAGATGTTCTGTGAAGGGAATTAAGAGTATATGGTGTGGGAGGTAAGTTGCTAGAAGCAGTGAAAAGTTTTTATCGAAGATGTAAGGCATGTGTACGAGTAGGAAGAGAGGAAAGTGAGTGGTTAACAGTGAACGTCGGTTTGTGGCAGGGGTGTGTGATGTTTCCATGGTTGTTTAATTTCTTTATGGATGAGGTTTTTAGGAAGGTGAATGCAAGAGTCTTGGAGAGAGGGGCAAGTATGCACTCTGTTGTGGATGAGAGAGCTTGGGAAGTGAGTCAGTTGTTGTTCGCTGATGATGCAGCGCTGGTGGCTGATTCGAGTGAGCACTCACTTTTATCCCCTTTGCCTTTGTACAATGGCACTATGCAAGCATTCTGCCAATCCTCAGGCACCTCACCATGAGTCATACATACATTAAATAACCTTACCAACCAGTCAACAATACAGTCACCCCCTTTTTTTGATAAATTCCACTGCAATACCATCCAAACCCACTGCCTTGCCGACTTTCATCTTCCACACAGCTTTTACTACCTCTTCTCTGTTCACCAAATCATTTTTCCTAACCCTCTCACTTTGCACACCACCTCGACCAAAACACCCTATATCTGCCAATCTATCATCAAACACATTCAACAAACCTTCAAAATACTACCTCCATCTCCTTCTCACATCACCATTACTTGTTATCTCCTCCCCATTAGCCCCCTTCACTGATGTTCCCATTTGTTCCCTTGTCTTACGCACTTTATTTATCTCCTTCCAAAACATCTTTTTATCCTCCCTAAAATTTAATGATACTCTCTCACCCCAACTCTCATTTGCCCTCTTTTTCACCTCTTGCACCTTTCTCTTGACCTCCTGCCTCTTTCTTTTATACATCTCCCACTCATTTGCATTATTTCCCTGCAAAAATTGTCCAAATGCCTCTCTTCTCTTTCACTAATAATCTTACTTCTTCATCCCACCACTCGCTACCCTTTCTTATTTGCCCACCTCCCACGCTTCTCATGCCACAAGCATCTTTTGCGCAAGCCATAACTGCTTCCCTAAATACATCTCATTCCTCCCCCACTCCATTTATGTCCTTTGTTCTCACCTTTTTCCATTCTGTACTCAGTCTCTCCTGGTACTTCCTCAAAAAAAGTCTCCTTCCTAAGCTCACTTACTCTCACCACTCTTTTCACCCCAAAATTCTCTCTTCTTTTCTGAAAACCTCTACAAATCTTCAACCTCGCCTCCACAAGATAAAGATCAGACATCCCTCCAGTTGCACCTCTCAGCACATTAACATCCAAAAGTCTCTCTTTCAAGCGCCTATCAATTAACACGTAATCCAATAACGCTCTCTGGCCATCTCTCCTGCTTACATATGTATACTTATGTATATCTCTCTTTTTAAACCAGGTATTCCCAATCACCAGTCCTTTTTCAGCACATAAATCTACAAGCTCTTCGCCATTTCCATTTACAACACTGAACACCCCACGTACACCAATTATTCCCTCAACTGCCACATTACTCACCTTTGCATTCAAATCACCCATCACTATAACCCGGTCTCGTGCATCAAAACTACTAACACACTCAGCTGCTCCCAAAACACTTTCCTCTCATGATCTTCCTTCTCATGCCCAGGTGCATATGCACCAATAATCACCCATCTCTCTCCGTCAACTTACAGTCTTACCCATATCAATCTAGAGTTTACTTTCTTACACTCTATCATATACTCCCACAACTCCTGTTTCAGGAGTAGTGCTACTCCTTCCCTTGCTCTTGTCCTCTCACTAACCCCTGACTTTACTCCCAAGACATTCCCAAACCACTCTTCCCCTTTACCCTTGAGCTTCGTTTCACTCAGAGCCTAAACATCCAGATTCCTTTCCTCAAACATACTACCTATCTCTCCTTTTTTCTCATCTTGGTTACATCCACACACATTTAGACACCCCAATCTGAGCCTTCGAGGATGAGCACTCCCCGCTTGACTCCTTCTTCTGTTTCCCCTTTTTGAAAATTGAAATACAAGGAGGGGAGGGTTTCCAGCCCCCCGCTCCCGTCCCCTTTAGTCACCTTCTACGACACGTGAGGAATGCGTGGGAAGCATTCTTTCTCCCCTATCCCTAGGATAAACTTTTTTTCTTTTTTTTTTTCTTTGTCGCTGTCTCCCACGTTTGCGAGGTAGCGCAAGGAAACAGATGAAAGAAATGGCCCAACCCACCCCCATACACATGTATATACATACGTCCACACACGCAAATATACATACCAACACAGCTTTCCATGGTTTACTCCAGACGCTTCACATGCCCTGATTCAATCCACTGACAGCACGTCAACCCCGGTATACCACATCGATCCAATTCACTCTATTCCTTGCCCTCCTTTCACCCTCCTGCATGTTCAGGCCCCGATCACACAAAATCTTTTTCACTCCATCTTTCCACCTCCAATTTGGTCTCCCACTTCTCCTCGTTCCCTCCACCTCCGACACATATATCCTCTTGGTCAATCTTTCCTCACTCATTCTCTCCATGTGCCCAGACCATTTCAAAACACCCTCTTCTGCTCTCTCAACCACGCTCTTTTTATTTCCACGTATCTCTCTTACCCTTACGTTACTTACTCGATCAAACCACCTCACACCACATATTGTCCTCAAACATCTCATTTCCAGCACATCCATCCTCCTGCGCACAACTCTATCCATAGCCCACGCCTCACAACCATACAACATTGTTGGAACCACTATTCCTTCAAACATACCCATTTTTGCTTTCTGAAATAATGTTCTCGACTTCCACACATTCTTCAAGGCTCCCAGGATTTTCGCCCCCTCCCCCACCCTATGATCCACTTCCGCTTCCATGGTTCCATCCGCTGCCAGATCCACTCCCAGATATCTAAAACACTTTACTTCCTCCAGTTTTTCTCCATTCAAACTTACCTCCCAATTGACTTGACCCTCAACCCTACTGTACTTAATTACCTTGCTCTTATTCACATTTACTCTTAACTTTCTTCTTTCACACACTTTACCAAACTCAGTCACCAGCTTCTGCAGTTTCTCACATGAATCAGCCACCAGCGCTGTATCATCAGCGAACAACAACTGACTCACTTCCCAAGCTCTCTCATCCCCAACAGACTTCATACTTGCCCCTCTTTCCAAAACTCTTGCATTCACCTTCCTAACAACCCTATCCATAAACAAATTAAACAACCATGGAGACATCACACACCCCTGCCGCAAACCTACATTCACTGAGAACCAATCACTTTCCTCTCGTCCTACACGTACACATGCCTTACATCCTCAATAAAAACTTTTCACTGCTTCTAACAACTTGCCTCCCACACCATATATTCTTAATACCTTCCACAGAGCATCTCTATCAACTCTATCATATGCCTTCTCCAGATCCATAAATGCTACATACAAATCCATTTGCTTTTCTAAGTATTTCTCACATACATTCTTCAAAGCAAACACCTGATCCACACATCCTCTACCACTTCTGAAACCACACTACTCTTCCCCAATCTGATGCTCTGTTCATGCCTTCACCCTCTCAATCAATACCCTCCCATATAATTTACCAGGAATACTCAACAAACTTATACCTCTGTAATTTGAGCACTCACTCTTATCCCCTTTGCCTTTGTACAATGGCACTATGCATGCATTCCGCCAATCCTCAGGCACCTCACCATGAGTCATACATACATTAAATAACCTTACCAACCAGTCAATAATACAGTCACCCCCTTTTTTAATAAATTCCACTGCAATACCATCCAAACCTGCTGCCTTGCCGGCTTTCATCTTATGCTTCTGTAATTTGAACACTCATCTTTATCCCCTTTGCCTTTGTACAATGGCACTTAGCATGCATTCTGCCAATCCTTAGGCACTTCACCATGATCCATACATACAATGAATATCCTTACCAACCAATCAGCAACACAGTCACCCCCTTTTTTATGAATTCCACTGCAATACCATCCAAACCCACCCCCTTGCCAGCTCTCATCTTCTGCAAAGCTTTCATTATCTCTTCTCTGTTCACTAAACCATTCTCCCTGACCCTCTCACTTTGCACACCATCTCTACCAAAACACCCTGTATCTGCTACTATCATCAAACACACTTAACAAACCTTCTATATATTCACTTCATCTCCTCACTTCATCAATACTTGTTACTACCTTCCCATTTGCCCCCTTCACTGATGTTCCCCTCTGTTCTCTTGTCTTACACACTTGATTTACCTCCTTCCAAAATATCTTTTTATTCTCCCTAAAATATAATGATACTCTCTCACCCCAACTCTCATTTGCCCTCTTTTTCACCTCTTGCACCTTTCTCTTGACCTCCTGCCACTTTCTTTTATGCATCTCCCAGTCATTTGCGCCATTTCCCAGCAAAAATCGTCCAAACGCCTCTCCTTTCTCTTTCATTAACAATCTTACTTCTTAATCCCACCATTCACTGCCCTTTCTAATCTGCCCACCTCCCACCTTCCTGATACCACATGCATCTTTTGCGCAAGCCATCACTGCTTCCCTAAATACACCAATTCCTCCCACACTCCCCTTATGTCATTTGCTCTCACCTTTTGCCATTATACACTCAATCTCTCCTGGAATTTCCTCACACAAGCCTCCTTTCCAAGCTCACTCACTCTCACCACTCTCTTCTCCCCAAAATTCTCTCTTCTTTTCCGAAAACCTCTACAAATCTTCACCTTCGCCTCCACAAGATAGTAATCAGACACCCCTCCAGTTGCACCTCTGAGCATATTAACACCCAAAAGTCTCTCTATTACACGCCTATCAATAAACACACATTACAATAATGCCCTCTGGCCATCTCTCCTACTCACATACGTATACTTATGTTTATCTCTAAAATCTTTAGACCAGGTATTCGCAATCACCAGTCCTTTTTCAGCACACAAATCCAGAAGCTCTTCACCATCTCCATTTGCAACAATGAACACCCCCATATACACCAATTACACCCTCAACTGCCACATTACTCACCTTTGCATTCTAATCACCCATCACTATAACCCAGTCTCCTGCATCAAAGATGCTAACATACTCACTTAGCTGCTCCCAGAACAATTGCCTCTCATGATCTTTCTTCTCATGACCAGGTGCATATGCTCCAATAATCACCCATCTCATTTCATCCACTTTCAATTTTACCCATATCAATCACATATTCCCACAACTGCTTCAGGAGTACTACTCCTTCCTTTGCTCTTGTCCTCTCACTAACCCTGACTTTACTGCCAAAACATTCCCAAACCACTCTTCCCCTTTACCTTTGAGCTTCATTTCACTCAGAGCCAAAACATCCAGGTTCCTTTCCTCAAACATACTACCTATCTCTCCTTTTTTTTTCATCTTGGTTACATCCACACACATTTAGACACCCCAATCTGAGCCTTCCAGGAAGATGAGCACTCCCTGCATGACTCCTTCTGTTTCCCCTTTCAGAAAGTTAAATACAAGGAGGGGAGGGCTTCCCTGGGGATCGGGGAGAAAGAATAATTCCCACATATTCTCCACAAGTTGTAAAAGGCGACTAGAAGGGGAGGGGGCTGGGGGCTGGAAATCCTCCCCTCCAGTTTATACTTTCCCAAAAGAAGGAACAGAGAAGGGGGCCAAGTGAGGACTTTTCCCTCTTAGGCTCAGTCCTCTGTTCTTAACGCTACCTCGCTAAAGTGGGAAATGGTGAATATGTATGGAAAAAAAAATTTTTTTTTTCAAACTATTCGCCATTTCCCGCATTAGCGAGGTAGCGTTAAGAACAGAGGACTGGGCCTTTTTTGGAATATCCTCACCTGGCCCCCTCTGTTCCTTCTTTTGGAAAAAAAAAAAAAAAAAAAAATATGGAAAAATATATATCTATTATTATTATCATTACATTATACCATTATACTTTGACGTTGTCTCCCGTGTTAACAAGGTAGCGCAAGGAAGCAGCCGAAAGAATGGCCCAACCCACCTAAATGCACATGTATATACATAAACGCCCACAAATGCACATATACATACCTATACATTTCAACGTATACATACATATACATACACAGATATATACATATATACACATGTACATATCTATACATGCTGCCTTTATCCATTCCTGCCGCCACCCCACTACACACGAAATGATGTCCCCCTCCCCCGCATGAGCGCAATGTAGAGCCAGGAAACGATAACAAAGGCCACATTCATTCACACTCAGTCTCTAGCTGTCATGTGTAATGCACTGAAACCACAGCTCCCTTTCCACATCCAGGCCCCACAAAACTTTCCATGGTTTACCCAAGACTTTTTACATGCCCTGGTTCAATCCATTGACAGCACGTTGACTCCCGTATACCACATCATTCCAATTCAGAATCTCTATTCCTTACACGCCTTTCACCCTCCTGCATGTTCAAGCCCCGATCACTCTAAATAGTTTTCACTCCATCCTTCCACCTCCAATTTGGTCTCCCACTTCTCCTCGTTCCCTCCACCTCTGACACATATATCCTCTTTGTCTATCTTTCCTCACTCATTCTCTCCATGTGACCAAACCATTTCAATACACCCTCTTCTGCTCTCTCAACCACACTCTTTTTATTACCACACATCTCTCACCCTTTCATTACTTATTCAATCAAAAGACCTCACACCACATACTGTCCACCAACATCTCATTTCCAATAACATCCACCCTCCTCCACACAACCCTATCTATCGCCCATGCCTCACAACCATATAACATTGTTGGAACCACTATTCCTTCAAACATACCAATTTTTGCTTTCTGAGGTAACATTCTTGCCTTACACACACCCTTCAATGCTCCCAGAACCTTTGCCCCCTCCCCCACCCTGTGATTCACTTCTGCTTCCATGGTTCCATCCACTGCCAAATCCACTCCCAGATATCTAAAACACTTCACTTCCTCCAGTTTTTCTCCATTACCTCCCAATTTACTTGTCCCTCAACCCTACTGAACCTAATCACCTTGCTCTTATTCACATTTACTCTCAACTTTTTTCTTTCACACACTTTACCAAACTCAGTCACCAACTTCTGCAGTTTCTCACCCCCATCAGCCATTAGTGCTGTATCATCAGCAAACAACAACTGACTCACTTCCCAAATCCTCTCATCAACAACAGAATGCACACTTGCCTCTCTCTCCAAAACTCTTGCATCCACCTCCCTAGCAACCCCATCCATAAACAAATTAAACAACCATGGAGACATCACACACCCCTGCCACAAACTGACATTTACTGAGAACCACTCACTTTCCTCTCATCCTACTCGTACACATGCCTTACATCCTTGATAAGAACTTTTCACTGCTTCTAGCAACTTACATCCTATAGTGTATACTCTTAATATCTTCCACAGAACATCTCTATCAACGCTGTCATATGCCTTCTCCAGATCCATAAATGCTACATACGAGTCCATCTGCTTTTCTAAGTATTTCCAACACATCCACCCTCCTCCGTACAACCTCGCAACCATATAACATTGTTGGAACCACTCTTCCTTCAAACATACCCATTTTTGCTCTCTGGGACACCTTCCTCACCTTCCACACATTCTTCACCACCCCTAGAATCTTCACCCCCTCCCCCACCCTAGACTCCCTTCTGCTTCCTTGGTTCCATCCACTGCTAATTCCACTCCCAGATATCTAAAACATTTCACTTCCTCCAGTTTTTCTCTATTCAAACTTACCTCCCAATTAACTTGTCTCTCAACACTATTAAACCTAATAACCTTGCTCTTATTCACATCTACTCTCAACTTTCTCCTTTCACACACTTTACCAAACTTAGTCACCAACTATTACAGTTTCTCACTCGAATCAGCCACCAGCTCTGTATCTTCAGCGAACAACTGAAACTTTCCATGTCCTCTTATCCACAACAAACTACATACTGACCCTCTCTCCAAAACTCTTGCATTGACCTCCCTAACAACCCCATCCATAAACAAATCAAACTGACCATGGGAACATCATGCATCCCTGCCGCAAACCAACATTCACTGGGAACCAATCACTCTCCTCTCTTCCTACTTGTAAACATACCTTACATCCTCGGTAAAAACATTTCACTGCTTCTAGCAAATTAACTCCCACACCATATACTCTTAAAACCTTCCACAAAAGCTTCTCTATCAACCTTATCACATGCCTTCTCCAGATATCTATCATCCCAGGGGGTCGGGGAGAAAGAACACTTCCTATGTATTCCCTGTGTGTTGTAGAAGGTGACTAAAAGGGGCAGGAGTGGGGGAGGGCCCTGAAAATCCTCCCCAGCAGTTTCATTTTTCCAAAAGACGGAACAGAGAAGGGGGCCATATGAGGATATTTCCCTCTCAGGCTTGGCTATCTGTTCTTGAATGCTACCTCACTAATACAGGAAATGGCGAATATGGTCACTGAAGGTGGCTAAAAGGTGTGGGAGCTGGGGACTGGATATCCTCCCCTCAAGTCTTACTTTTCCAAAAGTGAAGGGGGCCAAGTGAGTAGTCTTCCCTCTAGGGCTCTGTAATCTGTTCTTGAATGTTACCTCACCAACATGGGAAATGTAGAATATGTATGAAAAAAAGTATATTTGTTTCCTTTCGACCAGCTAGTGCTTCTGTATCTTTTTATGGTATTGGATGTAGAAATCACAGACAAAATAAACAGAAATTCAAATCACACTTCTTCCCTGAGTGTATCCCTCATAAACTTCTCTTTTCTCTTTCACTAACAACTTTACTGTTATTCAACCACTCATTGCCTTTTCTCAACTACCTATTTTCTCTCCCACATGCCAGCATTGCTTCCCTAAATACCTCCCATTCCTCACCCACACCCCTAGTTTCATTTACCTTTTGCCACTCTAAATCAAGTTCTCCTGGTATTTTTTCACATCTTCACAGAATCTGTTTTCCAAGCTCCCCTGCTTTTCTTCTCATGCATAATGTTTCCTCTTTTCCAAAAAGCACAATAAATCTTCCTCTTCGCCTCCACTAGGTAATGGTCAGACATTCCACCAGCTGCACCTTTTAGTAAATTCAAATCCAAGGGTCTCCCCTTTGCACACTTATCAATCAGCATGTAATCCAGTAATGCCTGCTTACAATTCTTCCTACCTACATAGGTATACTTGTGTATGTCCCTCTTTTTAAACAGATATTCCTAATCAACAACCCTATTTCAGTACACAACTCCACATGCCATTCACCATTTCCATTCACTGTATTGAATACCCAATGCTCCCTAATTATACCTCAACTGTCAGAGTGCTCGTCCTCGCACTTAAATCACCCATCACTAATATACATTCTTGTGCAACAAAAGTGCTGACATACTTACTTAGCTGTTTCAAAAACTCTTGCCTCTCATGGTCTTTCTTCTAATGGCCATGTGCATATGC
This sequence comes from Panulirus ornatus, assembly GCF_036320965.1. Taxonomy (NCBI): domain Eukaryota; kingdom Metazoa; phylum Arthropoda; class Malacostraca; order Decapoda; family Palinuridae; genus Panulirus; species Panulirus ornatus. Next base: position 27,486,182 of record NC_092279.1, read on the forward strand.
AGCCATCTTTCACAGTCCATTTTAATTTTCACCCACATCTATACTCTCACATACTCCATCAACCCCTGTTTCAGCAGTAATTTTACCCCTTACTTAACTTAATGTGAATAAATGTGAATAAGAGCAAGGTTATTAGGTACAGTAGGGTTGAGGGTCAAGTCAATTGGGAGGTAAGTTTGAATGGAGAAAAACTGGAGGAAGTAAAGTGTTTTAGATATCTGGAAGTGGATCTGGCAGCAGATGGAATCATGGAAGCGGAAGTGAATCATAGGGTGGGGGAGGGGGCGAAAATCCTAGGAGCCTTGAAGAATGCTTGGAAGTCGAGAACATTATCTCGGAAAGCAAAAATGGGTATGTTTGAAGGAATAGTGGTTCCAACAATGTTGTATGGTTGCGAGGCGTGGGCTATGGATAGAGTTGTGCGCAGGAGGGTGGATGTGCTGGAAATGAGATGTTTGAGGACAATATGTGGTGTGAGGTGGTTTGATCGAGTAAGTAAGGTAAGGGTAAGAGAGATGTGTGGAAATAAAAAGAGCGTGGTTGAGAGAGCAGAAGAGGGTGTTTTGAAATGGTTTGGGCACATGGAGAGAATGAGTGGGGAAAGATTGACCAAGAGGATATATGTGTCGGAGGTGGAGGGAACGAGGAGAAGTGGGATACCAAATTGGAGGTGGAAAGATGGAGTGAAAAAGATTTTGAGTGATCGGGGCCTGAACATGCAGGAGGGTGAAAGGCAGGCAAGGAATAGAGTGAATTGAATCGATTTGGTATACCGGGGTTGACGTGCTGTCAATGGATTGAATCAGGGCAAGTGAAGCATCTGGGGTAAACTATGGAAAGTTGTGTGGGACCTGGATGTGGAAAGGGAGCTGTGGTTTCGGGCATTATTACATGACAGTTAGAGACTGATTGTGAACAAATGGGGCCTTTGTTGTCTTTTCCTAGCGCTACCTCGCACACATGAGGTGGGAGGGGGATGTTATTCCATGTGTGGCGAGGTGACGATGGGAATAAATAAAGGCAGACAGTAAGAATTATGTACATGTGTATATATGTATATGTCTGTGTGTGTATATAAATGTGTACATTGAGATGTATAGGTATGTATACTTGCGTGTGTGGACGTATATGTATATACATGTGCATGGGGGTGGGTTGGGCCATTTCTTTTGTCTGTTTCCTTGCGCTACCTCGCAAACGTGGGAGACAGCGACAAAGCAAAATAAATAAATAAAAATATACTTAACTTATATCAACAACTGACTCTATTCTAAATACCAACCACTGACTCTACTCTAAGACATCCATACCATTTTGAGTTTTGTTATGCTCACAGCCAGAATATTCAGGTTCCTTCCTCAAACATACTATCTCTCCTTTCTTTTCATCTTAAAGAATCCAAACACATTCAGACATCCCAGCCTGAGTTTTTGAGGAGGATCAGCACACCACATTTGACTCCTGATACATCTCTTAGAAACTGAAATACAAGAAGGGGGAGGGATTTTCCAGATCCCTGCTCTCACCCATATTAGTCACCTTTTATAACACACAGGGAATCTGGAGGTAAAATTCTTTCTCCCCTTCCCCAAGATCTGTGGGGCCTGGTTCTTGATAGGGTTCTGTGGATTCAGCACATACTAACTAGAGAATGGATGTACGAAATGTGGCATTTCCTTCATCTATTCCTGGCACTACCTCATTAATGCTGGAAACTGTGGAAAAGTGTGAAAGAAAGAATATGAACATTTTCATACTTCATCACTGTTTCCCACATTAGTGGGGTAGTGCCAGAAACAGATGTAGAAAATCAGCATCCACTTACATCCCTCCTATATCTGTCATGTGTAATGCCTTGATACCACAGCTCCCTAAGCAAAACCTGGCCCCACAGACCTTTCCAGGGTTTATCCCAGATGCTTTAAATGCAGTGGTTCAGTCCACTGACAGCACATTGACCCCTATGTACAACATTGTTCTAATTCACTATATCCTGTGCATGCCCTTCACCCTCCTGTATGTCCAGGTTCTGATCGCTCAGAATCTTTTTACTCCAACCTCCCATCTCCAATTTGGTTTCCCTGTTTTCCTTGTTCCCTCTGCTTCTGACACATATATCTTCTTTGTCATGTTTCCCTCACTCGTGCTCTCCATAAGTTTAAGCCATTTCAACATACCCTCTTCAGTTTTCTCAACCACACTATTTTCATTATCAATCCCTCTCTTAACCTTTTACTACTTACTCAATCAAACCACCTTACACCACATATTTTCTCTAAACTTTTAATTTCTAACACACCCACCCTCCTCTTCAAAGTTTTATTTAGGACCCATGCCTCACATCCATATAAATATGATGGGACTACTATACCTTCATACATATCCAATCTTGCCCTCCCAGATAAGGATCTCTTGTTCCACACATTCTTCAGTCCTCCCAGAACCTTAGCCCCCTCATCCACCCTATGAATCAATTCTGCTTCCATGGTTCCATTTACTGCCACATACACTCCTGGGTATCTAAAACACTTTACTTCCTCCAATTTTCTCCATTAAACCCCACACCCCAACCAACCCATTCATCAATCCTGCACAGCCTAATGACTGCTTTTATTAACATTTACGGTCAACTTCCTCCTTTCACATACCCTTCCAAACTCAGTCACCAACTGATGCAGTTTGTCACTTAAATCAGCTATCAGCGCTGTTTCATTGGCAAACAACAACTGACTCACTTCCCAGGCCCTCTCATCTCCTACACACTGCATAATCATTACCTCTCCAAGACTTGCATTTATCTCCCTCATCACCTCAAACAAACAAATTAAACAACCATGGTGATATCACACACCCCTGCCACAGACCAACCTTTACTTAGAACCACTCCTCTTCCTAATCATACACATGATTTACACCCTTGATAAAAACATCTCTACTTCTAGCAGCTTTCCTCCCACATTGCATATTCTTATGACATTCCACAAGGGATTTCTATCAACCCAATCATAAGCTTTCTCTAAATCCATACCTACTACATAAAAATCCATCCATTTCTCTAAGTATTTCTCATATATACTCTTCAGAGCAAACACCTTTCATCTGCCATCCTACCATCAAACACATTCAACAGTCCTCCACCACCTCAGAAACTATACTATTCCTCCCCAGTTTGAAGCTCTTTACATGCCTTCACTCTCTCAATCACTAATGTACCATGTACACTCAACAAACTTTTACTTCTGTAGTATGAATCACTTATATCCCCTTCCCTTTATACAGTGGTACTATACATGCGTTCCACCAATCCTCAGGCACCTCATCATGAATCATACATACAGTGAAAATCCTTTCTAAGAAATCAACAACACAAATCACTCCATTTCTTCATAAACTCAACAGCAATACTATCCATTCCAGTCGCCTTGCCACATATCACTTTGCGGAAGGCTTTCACAACCTTCTCTCTATTCACCAAACCACTCTCCACAACTCTCATTTTGCAGACCACTCTGACCCAAATACCCTACCTCTGACAGCCTAACATCAAACACATTCAATAGTCCTTTAAACTATTCACTCCATCTCCTCCTCACTTCATCGCTACCTCTTACATTTTGTATTTTGACCCTTCACTGATATTCTTATTTGTTCTCTTGTTTTTCACACTTTACTAACATACTTCCAAAACATTTTCTTATTCTCCCTTGAGCTTGATGATACTCACACATGCTAACTCTGATTGCTATCGTTTTCAATCCCTGCACCTTCCTCTCGACTTCCTTCAATTTTCTCTTATACATCCCCCAATCATTTGCACTACTTGCCTAAAAGAACCACCCAAATGCCTCCCTTTTCTCTTTCACAAGCAACTTTTACTTCATCCCACCATTCACTACCCTTTCTAATCTGCCCACCTTCCACCTTTCACATGACACATGCATCTGTCATACATGCAAACACCTCTTCCCTAAATACCTACCATTCCTTATCCACTCCCCTTGCCTTATCAACTCTCACCTTTTGCCACTCAACATTCAATCTCTCCTGGTATTTTTTCGTTCAGGTCTCTTTTCCAAGCTCACTTACCTTCACCACATCTCTTCAACACTGTTTCCTTTTGTCCTAAAACAAATCTTCACCCTCATTTCTACAAGATGATGATGATCAGACATCCCACCAGCTGCCTCTCTCAGCACATTTACATCCAAAAGTCTCTCTTTCAAAAGGCATCAATCAGGGTGTAGTTTAATAATGCCCACTGACCATCTTTCCTACTCACATACGTATACTTATGTCCCTATCTTTAACCCAGGTATTCCCAATCTCCAATCCTTTTTAAGCACACAACTCCACAAGCCGTCAAACATTTTCATTCATAACACTGAATACCCATATTCCCAATTATACCCTCAACTGCCACATCACTCACTTTCATATTTATGTCACCCATCACTAATTCATGGTCTCTTGCACCAAAAATGCTGACACCCTCACTCAGGTGATCCCAAAACATTTGCATCTCATGATCTTTTTTCTCATAGCCAGTTGCATAAGCACTAAAAATCATCTATCTCTTGCCATCCACTTTCATCTTTACCCACATCAGTATAGAATTCCAATTCCTTACACTCTTTCACACACAATCCCACAACTCCAACAATAGAATTAGTGCATCTCCTTTCTTAGCTCTTTTCTTCTCACCAACCTCTAACTTTCCTCTTCTCACCAACCTCTGACTTTCCTCCTAAGATATTATCAAATCATTCTTCCCCTTTACCCGTGAGCTTTGTTTCACTTGGAACCAGATCATTCAGATTTCTTTCTTCAAACACAGTACTTATCTCTCCTCTCTTCTCATCTTGGTTATATCCACAAGCATTTAGATATCCTCACCTGAGCCTTTGCTTGGCATCTTCTGTTCCTTATTCTAGAAACCAAAGTACAAGAAGGGGGTGGGCATTTCAGCCCCATTTAGTCATCTACAACACGCAGGGAATACAGAGTTAGAATTCTCTTTTTTATAGGGGTATATCTTTTCATGTGGGTGCAGCTGTTATGTTGGGTACCTCCAAGGATGTCTCAACATTTTGGTTTGAATCCATCACATCATCTTCAGAAGTATGTGGAGAGGTCAGTGGAGCAGATGGGAATGATTGCAGGTACCTGGGTGATGCTAGGTAATACCAGTGGACGAATATGCATGTAGCACTGCGCCTTCATTGGTTGTAAAATGATGCTGGGGCATGTAGCTGTAAAAGTCTATCCTGGCCTGTGTTCTGGACATTGAAGTTTGGTTGTTGCTCCTTGTATATAATTGAAGCTTTGGTGATGTGTAGGCATCATGTGTCTTGTTTATGGCAAAATTCATGACAGAATTACCCTTTTTGGTGACATGGAGTTTGATGAAGCCTTCTTGTATGTGTAGAGTAAGTCTTCTGGATAGTGTACAAGTTGTGCTTCCCACATAGGTCATGTCAGTATGGAGTTCACAGTCTCCTTGTCCTTCAGACAGTAATTGAACAGAACTCATTTCAGAAATTTGCTTACAATCTGAGCATAAACAACAAGATGCCATACTTAAATGTCATGGGGAATGACAGCAATGATGGCTACATAACCTCTACTCATTAAAAACCCATATATCTCAGCTGATGTTTACATGCTTTCAATGAATGTCCCAAATGCTATAAAACTAGTGTTATTAATGCAATGTCACACTGAGCATATAAGACTGCATCAAACTGGTATTTCTTCCAGAAAGAAAAACAGTGTATTGAACAGACCCTTGTCAACAAGTTAAAAGAACTCTGACTTTAGTAAGCAACTAAAACACTTCATCCAAAAAATTGCTCACAGCAGCAAAAACTACAAGCAACATAACACACAAGATATATCACTGTGACCAGATGTCAGCAGCATACAAGACAGATGAATGTGTACTACGAGCCATCACCTTAAGAAACATCAATCACACACACACGATAAAAAAGTCAAGCTAGTCATCTACTACTACTACGAAAAACAAGCATCCTCATTATAAGCAACCAGCTGTACAAAAAGCAAGACATAACAAGAACACAATGTAGTTTATGAATTGAAATGTCAAAAAGGAGACCGTGAGCTCCTTACTTACATGACCTACATGGGAAAACAAAACCTGTACACTAACTAGATGACTTCCCCTACACTTACAAACAGGCACAATCAAACTACCTCACCAAGAAGCAAAGTACTATCCTCATAAAAGACAATTAATAAATCTACAAGAATACTACACAATAAACAAGACACAAATCACTTGCACATTGCAAAGCACCAATCATCAAGGAATAATGACCAAAATTCAATAACCAGAACATGGGCCAAGAAAGAATACTACAGTTACACGCCAAAGCATTGTGTTACAACCAGTGACCATGCAGCACACCCACCTACAAGTATTACTCAGCCTCAACCATATACCCTCAGGCATTCCAAGCTGCTCCACTGACCTCTCTAGATGCTCCTGAAGATGAAATGATGGATTCAAATAGAAAGGTTGAGACAACTCTTGAAGGTATCTTACACAACCTCTCCATCCATATTTAAAGAAATACTAAACAACTTGAGGAAGTCAGAATACACTATTTGGACTAATTTTAGAGAAAGATGAGATAGGGAAAAAAAAACATGGAATCTAAAAAACTATCACTAACAGAATTGAAGGAGGTAAGTTTGAATGGAGAAAAACTGAAGGAAGTGAAGTATTTTAGACATCTGGGAGTGGATTTGGCAGCGGAAGTGAGTCACTGGGTGGGGGAGGGGGCAAAGGTTCTGGGAGCATTGAAGAATGTGTGGAAGGCGAGAGCATTATCTTGGAGAGCAGAAATGGGTATGTTTGAAAGAATATTGGTTCCAACAATGTTATATGGTTGCAAAGTGTGGGCTATAGATGGAGTTGTGTGGAGGAGGGTGGATGTGTTGGAAATGAGATGTTTGAGGACAATATGTGGTGTGAGGTGGTTTGATCGAGTAAGTAATGAAAGGGTAAGAGAGATGTGTGGTAATAAAAGGAGTATGGTTGAGAGAGCAGAAGAGGGTGTATTGAAATGGTTTGGTCCCACGGAGAGAGTGAGTGAGGAAAGATTGACAAAGAGGATGTATGTATCGGAGGTGGAGGGAACGAGAAGTGGGGAGACGAATCTGGAGGTGGAGGGATGGAGTGAAAAGGATTTTAAGCGATTGGGGCCTGATCATGCAGGAGGGTGAAAGGCTTGCAAGGAATAGAGTGAATTGGAATAATGTGGTATACCAGGGTCAACATGCTGTCACTGGATTGCACCAGGGCATGTGAAGTGTCTGGGGTAAACCATTGAAAGTTTTGTGGGGCCTGGATGTGGAAAGGGAGCTGTGGTTTCAGTGCATTATACATGACAGCTAGAGACTGAGTGTGAACGAATGTGGCCTTTGTTGTCTTTTCCTAGTGCTAGCTCGCGCGCGTGCGGGGGGAGGGGGGTGTCATTTCATGTGTGGTGGGATGGCGACGGGAATGAATAAAGGCAGCAAGTATGAATTAAGCACATGTACCCACATCAGTCTAGAATTTTTTTCTTATACTTTATCACATATTCCAACAACTGCTTCAGGAGTAGTGCTACTCATTCCTTAGCTCTTGTCCTCTCACCAACCCCTGACTCTACTTCCAAGACTTTCCCAAACCACTCTTCCTCTTTACCCTTGAGCTTTGTTTCAGTCAGAGCCAGAACATCCAGGTTTCTTTCCTCGAGAGGCTGATTCATGTGAGAAACTGCAGAGGTTGGTGATTGAGTTTGGAAAAGTGTGGAGAAAGTTGAGAGTAAATGTGAATAAGAGCAAGGTTATTAGGTTCAGTAGGGTTGAAGGACATGTTAATTGGGATGTAAGTTTGAATGGAGAAAAATTGGAGGAAGTGAAGTGTTTCAGATATCTGGGAGTGGACTTAGCAGCGGATGGAACCATGGAAGCAGAAGTAAGCCGCAGGGTAGGAGAACGGCAAAGGTTCTGGGAGCAATGAGGAATGTGTGGAAGGAGAGAACATTATCTTGGGGAGCAAAAATGGGTATGTTTGAAGGAGTAGTAGTTCCAACAATGTTATATGGTTGTGAGGCATGGGATATTGATAGGGTTGTATGGAGGAGGGTGGATGTGTTGGAAATGAAATGTTTGAGGACAATATGTGGTATGAGATGGTTTGATCAAGTAAGTAATGTAAGGGTAAGAGAGATATGTGGAAATATAATGAGTATGGTTGAGAGAGCAGAAGATGTGTTGAAATGGTTTGAACATATGGGAGAATGAGTGAGGAAAGATTGACCAAGAGGATATATGTGTCAGAAGTGGAGGGAAGAAGGAGAAGCGGGAGACCAAACTGGAGGTGGAAGGACGGAGTGAAAAAGATTTTGAGTGATCGGGGCCTGAACATACACGAGGGTGAGAGGTTTGCAAGGAATAGAGTGAACTGGAACGATGTGGTATACCGGGGTCAACGTGCTGTTAATGGACTGAACCAGGGCATGTGAAGCATCTGGGGTAAACCATGGAAAAGTCTGTGGGGTCTGGATAGGAAGCCGTTAGTTCGGTGCATTACGCATGACAGTGAGAGACTAAGTGTAAACAACTGTGGCCTTTTTGTCTGTTTTCCTGGTGCTACCTTGCTGAAGCAGGGGGTAGTGATGTTGTTTTCTGTTGGGTGGGATAGTGACATGAATGGATGAAGGCAAGCACGTATGAATATGTACATGTGTATACATGCGGGGGGAGGGGTTGTTATTTCATGTATGGCGGGGTGGCGATGGGAATGAATAAGGGCAGACAGTATGAATTATGTACATGCGTATATATGTATGTGTCGGTGTGTGTATATATATATGTATACATTGAGATGTATAGGTATGTATATGTGCGTGTGTGGACATGTACGTATGTGGGTGGGTTGGGCCATTCTTTCGTCTGTTTCCTTGTGCTACCTCAATAATGCAGGAGACTGCGACAAAGTATGATAAATAATAAATAAATGTGCGTATGTGGGCATTTATGTACATACATGTGTATATGAGTGGATGGGCCATTCTTTGTGCTTTCTCATGCTACCTCGCTGATGCAGGAAACAGTAATTAAGTATGATGATAACAAAAAACATATATAAGTAGGCAGTAGCTGAAAATGCCAGAAAACAGAAACTGATCCCTAAGACATACACAGTTGATGATCTGATCACAAAGTACTCACACATAGTCTTTACAGAAGTTCCTTTATCTAATTTTTTTCAGTAACTTCACCTTTTCAAGCATAGATAATGATTTATGCTCATGCTTATTAGCATTAGCACCATCTTCTGCACCTCTTAGTCTTTGGGATGACACCCTGAAGAGCTAAAATACTGGTGAAAATAAGAAACTAACAGGACTGTTAATCAGCTCGGCTGCAATGTAAAAACATTTTGGCAGATCCACAAACTAATAACTAGTGGCAGCAGATTCAAACATGCCGGACCATGGGAGTTGCCGGACCACAAAGAGGTACAACCTACACCCGACTGAGTATCACAAGGGTCAGTAACATCTGTATAGTTAGCCAGCTCTTTAATGGTTGTCATGTTGCACTCCTCTGATCCAGGTAGCTGTCTTTTCTGTCTGTCTCACAAAAGTGTGGACTACTGGCATTGTCAACAAACATACAATCTCTCCTCGTCACATGTAACACTTGACAACACTTAATTCACACAGCTCATTCTTTGTACTCTAGATTTTCCTGCAGTGAGCACTATGGACTAGCCCTGCCTTTTGACAAAAAGATAGAAGCAGTAGATAGGAAGGAACATTAGACAGAAATAGTCATTGGGAACATTAGGTGGAGCCTCCACAAACACTGCACTAGACTTGCCCTATGCTAGTGGCCTGTTAAGGGTGAGGCACTAAAGGATAAGAAGCAGCACTGGAGTTCTTTAGTCATGGAGACCCTGTTATTGTGGCCACCCTTTGAAGGAGTTCCAATAAATAGATATATACTCTAGCTTAAGCCAGGTACTTATTTTACTGACCAGCCCTGAGGGGATGATGAACAGCTGGAAAGAATACACACTGACTGCCACATCCAGGATCAGAACACATGTAGGGTTAACCTTGGCCAGCCGATATATGGATCACAATCAGTAATGCTAATTATTACATCATGGAGGTCCATGATGAAGGTATGAGGTTGTGGCAGAGGTGAGATGGGTTAGAGTGAGGGGTTACTAGAAGTGATAGCAAGACTTATATCTATACAAAAATCATGGGAAGCTGCAGCTATGTTTGGATGTGTGCACTGATTCCTGCCCTTAGGGGTAGGAACATAACATAAATAGCTCACAAGAGCAGCAGCTGAAATAATACTTGCAAAATAAGGAAATAAGAGTAACATCATGGTAGTCTGATAAGGATTATCAAAAAAAAAAAAAAGGGTCATAACTGGAGGATGTGTGGATCAGGTGTTTGCTTTGAAGAATGTATGTGAGAAATACTTAGAAAAGCAAAGGGATTTGTATGTAGCATTTATGGATCTGGAGAAGGCATATGATAGAGTTGATAGAGATGCTCTGTGGAAGGTATTAAGAATATATGGTGTGGGAGGCAAGTTGTTAGAAGCAGTGAAAAGTTTTTATCGAGGATGTAAGGCATGTGTACGTGTAGGAAGAGAGGAAAGTGATTGGTTCTCAGTGAATGTAGGTTTGCGGCAGGGGTGTGTGATGTCTCCATGGTTGTTTAATTTGTTTATGGATGGGGTTGTAAAGGAGGTAAATGCAAGAGTCCTGGAAAGAGGGGCAAGTATGAAGTCTGTTGGGGATGAGAGAGCTTGGGAAGTGAGTCAATTGTTGTTCGCTGATGATACAGCGCTGGTGGCTGATTCATGTGAGAAACTGCAGAAGCTGGTGACTGAGTTTGGTAAAGTGTGTGGAAGAAGAAAGTTGAGAGTAAATGTGAATAAGAGCAAGGTTATTAGGTACAGTAGGGGTGAGGGTCAAGTCAATTGGGAGGTGAGTTTGAATGGAGAAAAACTGGAGGAAGTGAAGTGTTTTAGATATCTGGGAGTGGATCTGTCAGCGGATGGAACCATGGAAGCGGAAGTGGATCATAGGGTGGGGGAGGGGGCGAAAATTTTGGGAGCCTTGAAAAATGTGTGGAAGTCGAGAACATTATCTCGGAAAGCAAAAATGGGTATGTTTGAGGGAATAGTGGTACCAACAATGCTGTATGGTTGCGAGGCGTGGGCTATGGATAGAGATGTGCGCAGGAGGATGGATGTGCTGGAAATGAGATGTTTGAGGACAATGTGTGGTGTGAGGTGGTTTGAGCGAGTAAGTAACGTAAGGGTAAGAGAGATGTGTGGAAATAAAAAGAGCGTGGTTGAGAGAGCAGAAGAGGGTGTTTTGAAATGGTTTGGGCACATGGAGAGAATGAGTGAGGAGAGATTGACCAAGAGGATATATGTGTCGGAGGTGGAGGGAACGAGGAGAAGAGGGAGACCAAATTGGAGGTGGAAAGATGGAGTGAAAAAGATTTTGTGTGATCGGGGCCTGAACATGCAGGAGGGTGAAAGGAGGGCAAGAAATAGAGTGAATTGGAGTCATGTGGTATACAGGGGTTGACGTGCTGTCAGTGGATTGAAGCAAGGCATGTGAAGCGTCTGGGGTAAACCATGGAAAGCTGTGTAGGTATGTATATTTGCGTGTGTGGACGTGTGTATGTACATGTGTATGGGGGGGGGGGGGCCATTTCTTTCGTCTGTTTCCTTGCGCTACCTCGCAAACGCGGGAGACAGCGACAAAGTATAAAAAAAAAAAAAAAAAAAAAAAAAAAAACTAGAGAATCAGTGAGGCAGAAAGCATTTGATTCCACTATGGAGGAAGAGCCATCCAAGACATGTAAACAAATGAAATCATACAAACATATAAATACAAATTAAGAATAATACAATGTAATATGAATAATACTATGTAATATATATACTATGTAATATATATTTCTTACCTGTTCTGACATCTGTAATACCATTTGCGATACACTTTCGCTATCAATGTACTGTAGTACATTATTCATCTCTTCTAATATGGTCTGAAATAAAAAGCAGTAAAAATTAATATTATTTATTTATTTATTTTGCTTTGTTGCTGTCTCCCGCGTTAGCGAGGTAGCGCAAGGAAACAGATGAAAGAATGGCCCAACCCACCCACATACACATGTATATACATAAATGTCCACACACGCAAATATACATACCTATACATCTCAGCGTATACATATACATACACACAGACATATACATATATACACATGTACATGATTCATACTGTCTGCCTTTATTCATTCCTATCGCCACCTCGCCACACGTGAAATAACAACCCCCTCATGTGTGCGAGGTAGCGCTAGGAAAAGACAACATAGGGCACATTCGTTCACACTCAGTCTCTAGCTGTCATGTAATAATGCAAGGAAACCACAGCTCCCTTTCCACATCCAGGCACCACAAAACTTTCCATGGTTTACCCCAGACACTTCACATGCCCTGGTTCAATCCACTGACAGCACGTTGACCCCGGTATACCACATCGTTCCAATTAACTCTATTCCTTGCACGCCTTTCATCCTCCTGCATGTTCAGGCCCCGATCACTCAAAAGCTTTTTCACTCCATCTTTCCACCTCCAATTTGGTCTTCCACTTCTCTTTGTTCCCTCCACCTCTGACACATATATCCTCTTGGTCAATCTTCCCTCACTCATTCTCTCCATGTGACCAAACCATTTCAAAACACCCTCTTCTGCTCTCTCAACCACACTCTTTTTATCACCACACATCTCTCTTACCCTATTATTACTTACTCGATCAAACCACCTCACATCACATATTGTCCTCAAACATCTCATTTCCAGCACATCCACCCTCCTGCACACAACTCTATCCATAGCCCACACCTCGCAACAATATAACATTGTTGGAACCACTATTCCTTCAAACATACCCATTTTTGCTTTCAGAGATAATGTTCTCGACTTCCACACATTCTTCATCGCTCCCAGAATTTTCACCCCCTCCCCCATCCTATGATTCACTTCCGCTTCCATGGTTCCATCCGCTGCCAAATCCACTCCCAGATATCTAAAACACTTCACTTCCTCCACTTTTTCTCCATTCAAACTTACCTCCCAACTGACTTGACCCTCAACCCTACTGTACCTAATAACCTTGCACTTATTCACAGTTACTCTCAGCTTTCTTTCACACACTTTACCAAACTCAGTCACAGCTTCTGCAGTTTCTCACATGAATCAGCCACCAGTGCTGTATCATCAGCGAACAACAACTGACTCACATCCCAAGCTCTCTCATCCACAACAGACTGCATAACTTAAAACTTTAATTAGGACCATATTTCCCAGTACACATGATATATTTCCCCCATCAAGAGTAAAACTGATTAACACAAGATCTTTTATCTTTTCTTTCATATTTGTTCGCTAAATCCTGCATGAACATACAGTGTCAGAAACAAAAGACTGAGCCTTATAAGAAAAAATTCCAGCTCAATTACATCCTATGTTCCATATTTGGAAAGTAATCCAGGAAGGGTTAGAATTCCAGCAGCAGTCTCCCCTTCCTGCCCCACTTAGATGCCTTCTATGACATGTACGAGATATCTCAGTCCATTTTAATACAAAAGGCATCCACAAAATTCATGACATATGCTGAAGAGCAAAGTTTATTGGAGTCAAATAGAAAAGTGGTGCAGTGAATGCTGCACAAACCTTAAAATCCTTTTCAATGATAATTTTTTCTAAAAGCAAAACAGCAGGTTGTTTTCTCTAAGTAAAATAAACAAGTCTATGTCTAAAACTTTTCAATCTTTAATGATTCTATATCTCTTTCTAAAGTTATCAAAGAGCTATCAACAATCTTGAAAGCATTTGTTTCGGAATTTTCTATAAAAACTTAACATTTTTCTCGTGGAACAACTGATCGTTATGCAGCTGTTTCAAATTTCTATTACATATAACTCCACTCTTATTTCCATTGGGTAAATAAAGTAGGTAACAGTTGGTAAGTAGCCACCAACCAGGGAGGTATACTATCAGTACTACCCACCTGGGTATCAGGAGGGTTCATAATGGCTGCTTAGTGAGCCAGAATGTCAGTGGTAGTCAAGTGGCACTCCTCTGACCCAGGTAGTTGTTTTTTCTTTCTGCCTCCCCCACACTTGGGACTGTTGGCATTCTGTCCACAAACATAAAATCTCTCCTTGTCATACATAACATGACAACAGTGAACTCACAACACTCATTCTTCATAAGCTCTTAAATTTTTCCTACACTAGTCCTGCCATTTGGGAAAATGGTAGGAAAACTAGATAGAAGTAGTACGTAGGAACATAAGACAGGAGTATTAGTCAGAAACATTAGGTAGAATAGCAAGTAGGAATATTAGGTGGGAGCATTAGGGAGAAGTAACAGCTTGGAACATTAGGTTAACATATTATGTAGAAATAGATGGTAGGTAAATTAGGTAGGAGCCTCTGAAAATACTGTGCTAGAGTTGCCCTTTGCCAGTGGCCTGTTAAGGGTCAGGCACTAAAGGATAAAAAGTGGCACTAGACTTCACCAGTTATGGAGACTTTTGCAATGGCCATCCCCTTGAGGAAGTTCCCAAAGAGAACAGGCATCAAAGATACAGATAGATAGATCGATAGATAGATAGATAGATAGATGGGTAGATAGATAGATACGTAGATAGATAGAAATCAAGTGAAAAAAAGCCTCACTCAGTGTTTCACCTCCTCTATCCAAGTATAGTGCCCTAGGAATGGGCTGTTCAGAATGCACCCTCTGTGTTTTATGCATGTTGCATACTACAAGGAGTGTTGAGGATCCCAAAGTCACAACAGTTTTCATAAGAAAGGAGTATGTAGCCTTAGAAGAGAACTGTAAATCCATAACTAAAGATGAAAAGGAAACATTTCTTCCCAAACATTAATCTACTTAAAAACTATTCACAATATTCTAGCACAGCTCTAAGGAGATGGTTAATGAATAGCATCATTATATCTTACCGAGAAGTGGTGTTTGGCAAGATACTTGAGAGACAATGCTGTAGAATGGGACTCTTCCTGCTGAGCATAACGAGGAATGTAGCTAAGAAGTAAATCAGAAAGCTGACCATACTGCTTTGCTCGCATCTCTGCCAGTCCTATCCAGCCATCTTGGTGGTTACATGATGCTAAGAACACACTTAAACCTACAAAAGTATATCAACATCAGTGTTTAAGCGAGACAAACATCCACAGCAGAGAGTTGAACTGGAACAAATGTACAATTAGATAAAAACAAGGGGATATGCAACACAACTGAATAAGCAATATTCATCAGCAATATTCTATGGTTTTGCAAGATATCAATAATCACTAACAGGTCTTTGGCAGTCCAGCAAGGAGCAGAATCCTCACAAGGCACACAATCCACAATTACAGCCAATATTTTACCCTTACCATGCCTATCAATCAATCACTAGTCAAAGAAAGAACTTGCCCAAAGATGCCAATTCCTGGGACCTTTGAGCGATTCAGCAATGATAAAAAGCCTTCAAATACTTTTAATAAGAATAAGCAATAACTCCTCCTCCCACACAAAATTCACATTCATTACCATTTAAAAAAAATCTGGGTTACTACATCATTTCTATCAATGAAAGGTTTACAAAAAAAAATTCTACAAACCTTGCTCTATTATGGCTTTCACCTCTGTTACTTTGGCCATATTCTGTTCCTCAAGACCTTCACTCAAACTTCCCAGTAACTCACCCAGATCAACTTCAGAATCTAGGCTGCTGATTGAAGCATCCTGAAAAAGAAAGTACATTTATCAAGTAGACATAAATACAACAGAACCTTCTGATATCAAACATCATCAATTCTGAGTAACAGGTATTTTGACTTACCTAAGATAGATATGAGGATATGTGTGCCAAAGTTGGGAAATACTTGTGTTAGCAAGCAAATAAAAACATACATACATACATACATAGGAAATACTTGTGTTAGCAAGCAAATAAAAACATACATACATACATACATACATACATACATACATACATATTATGAATAAATAAAATATAATGAAAAAGCATCATGATGCACAAACATGCCAAACTATTCAAGCACTTGAATACCAACCAATGCATGTGTAGTTCACACAACTAAGAACTATGCATGCTCATGAATAGCATCATATAGTTGCTAGCAAAAAAGGCAACTGTAAGTAATGATTCTTTCTGCTAAGCAGAAGTCAGATCAATCTACATCACTTGTTGCAAAATCAATCATCTTTCATATTACATAAATCCATGAAATTAGACTGTTCAAAATGTAGGTTTTGAGGTACTGCTTGCCTGATGGTTCAACCGATCAGCAACTACCATGGGTTGTGATATAACCAGCCCACCTGGATCTGCAGAAACAGCCACATGCCCACCATAGAATTTGGAAAACTAATGGTGTCAGCCCAAGAATGGTGAAAATAGGTAAAGAGAAAGACTTTTCAGAGAGGAAAGGGGGGCAGAAAAGGCTGGAAAAGGACACTGCCCCAAAGACCTTTTTTATACAACCCACATTTCTCTCCTCAATCAGTTACTCCTTATGACAATAAACCAAAGTATCTACCTTCTAACAGAAGTCTAGAGAATGACTAGGATTACTTTCTCCTAGAAGAGGGATCCCCAAAGCTACACAGGGGAGATCCACCATATCAAGACTAAGGTAATGTCTTACAAAGGTTTTAGATGAATGCCACAAAAAAATTTTCTTGACATTGTTTAGTGAAAGATTCTTAAGAAAGACTGAAGTCAAGACTACCTTCCTAACACTATGTGCTCAAGCAGAAAGGCCAAAAAGTGCTATAGGAATAGTTTCTCAATTCAAGAGGGGAAGTTCTTTGCCAAGGGCACATTCAAGGTTCCTGGACATACAAATAAAAGCTCTCCTAGATAGTATTTTAATTGTTGAATGTGTTTGATGATAGAGTGGCAGATATAGGGTGTTTTGGTTGAGAAGGTGTGCAAAGTGAGAGGGTTAGGAAAAATGATTTGGTAAACAGGGAAGAGGTAGTAAAAGCTTTGCGGAAGATGAAAGCCGGCAAGGCAGCAGGTTTGGATGGTATTGCAGTGGAATCTATTAAAAAGGGGGTGATTGTATTAATGACTGGTTGGTAAGGTTATTTAATGTATGTATGACTCATGGTGAGGTGCCTGAGGATTGGCGGAATGCTTGCATAGTGCCATTGTACAAAGGCAAAGGGGATAAGAGTGAGTGCTCAAATTACAGAGGTATAAGTTTGTTGAGTATTCCTGGTACATTATATGGGAGGGTATTGATTGAGAGGGTGAAGGCATGTACAGAGCATCAGATTGGGGAAGAGCAGTGTGGTTTCAGAAGTGGTAGAGGATGTAGGATGTGTGGATCAGGTGTTTGCTTTGAAGAATGTATGTGAGAAATACTTAGAAAAGCAAATGGATTTGTATGTAGCATTTATGGATCTGGAGAAGGCATATGATAGAGTCGATAGAGATGCTCTGTGGAAGGTATTAAGAATATATGGTGTGGGAGGCAAGTTGTTAGAAGCTGTGAAAAGTTTTTATCGAGGATGTAAGGCATGTGTACGTGTAGGAATAGAGGAAAGTGATTGGTTCTCAGTGAATGTAGGTTTGCAGCAGGAGTGTGTGATGTCTCCATGGTTGTTTAATTTGTTTATGGATGGGGTTGTTAGGGAGGTGAATGCAAGAGTTTTGGAAAGAGGGGCAAGTATGTAGTCTGTTGTGGATGAGAGAGCTTGGGAAGTGAGTCAATTGTTGTTCGGTGATGATACAGCGCTGGTGGCTGATTCATGTGAGAAACTGCAGAAGCTGGTGACTGAGTTTGGTAAAGTGTGTGAAAGAAGAAAGTTAAGAGTAAATGTGAATAAGAGCAAGGTTATTAGATACAGTAGGGTTGAGGGTCAAGTCAATTGGGAGGAAAGTTTGAATGGAGAAAAACTGGAGGAAGTAAAGTGTTTTAGATATCTGAGAGTGGATCTGGCAGCAGGTGGAACCATGGAAGCGGAAGTGGATCATAGGGTGGGGGAGGGGGCGAAAATCCTGGGAGCCTTGAAGAATGTGTGGAAGTCGAGAACATTATCTCGGAAAGCAAAAATGGGTATGTTTGAAGGAATAGTGGTTCCAACAATGTTGTATGGTTGCGAGGCGTGGGCTATGGATAGAGTTGTGCGCAGGAGGGTGGATGTGCTGGAAATGAGATGTTTGAGGACAATGTGTGGTGTGAGGTGGTTTGATCAAGTAAGTAATGCAAGGGTAAGAGAGATGTGTGGAAATAAAAAGAGCGTGGTTGAGAGAGCAGAAGAGGGTGTTTTGAAATGGTTTGGGCACATGGAGAGAATGAGTGAGGAAAGATTGACCAAGAGGATATATGTGTAGTAGGTGGAGGGAACGAGGAGAAGTGGGAGACCAAATTGGAGGTGGAAAGATGGAGTGAAAAAGATTTTGAGTGATCGGGGCTTGAATATGCTGGAGGGTGAAAGGCGGGCAAGGAATAGGGTGAATTGGATCGATGTGGTATACCGGGGTGGACGTACTGTCAGTGGATTGAATCAGGGCATGTGAAGTGTCTGGGGTAAACCATAGAAAGTTGTGTGGGGCCTGGATGTGGAAAGGGAGCTGTGGTTTCGGGCATTATTGCATGACAGCTAGAGACTGACTGTGAACGAATGGGGCCTTTGTTGTCTTTTCCTAGCGCTACCTTGCACACATGAGGGGGGAGGGGGATGGTATTCCATGTGTGGCAAGGTGGCGATGGGAATGAATAAAGGCAGACAGTGTGAATTGTGTGCATGGGTATATATGTATGTGTCTGTGTGTGTATACATATGTGTACATTGAGATGTATAGGTATGTATATTTGCGTGTGTGGACGTGTATGTATATACATGTGTATGGGGGTGGGTTGGGCCATTTCTTTCGTCTGTTTCCTTGCGCTACCTCGCAAACGCGGGAGTCAGCAACAAAGCAAAATAAATAAAATACATAAATGATAAATAAAAAAAAGGAACAGAAGAAGAAGCCAAGGAGTGCTCATTTTCCTCAAAGGTTTAGAATGGGGTGTCTTGATGTGTGTGGATGTAATTAAGGTGAGAAGAGAGGAGACAGGTACTATGAGGAAAGAAACCTGGATGCTCTGGCTCTGAGTGAAACAAAACTCAAGCATACAGGGGAGGAATGGTCTGAAAATGTCTTAGAAGTAAAGTAAGAAGTTAGTGAGAGGACAAGACCAAACGAAGGAGTAGCATTACTCCTGAAGCAGGCATTGTGGGAGTGTGTGAGTGTAAGGATGTAAATTCTAGACTGATGTGAGTAAAAAGGAAAGTGAATGGTGGGAGATGGATGATTATTAGTGCTTAGGCACCTGGCCATGAGAAGAAAGGTCATGAGAGGCAAGTGTTTTGGGTGAAGCTGAGTGAGTGTGTTAGCAGTTTTGATGTAAAAGACTGGGTATTAGTGACGGGTGATTAAAATGTGAAGGTGAGCCATTTGGCAGTTGAAGACATAATTGAGGGGCATGGAATATTCAGTGTTATGAATGGATATGGTTAACAGCTTGTACAGTTGTGTGCTGAAAAAGGACTGGTGGCAGGGAATACATGGTTTAAAAGAGGGACATACACAAATATACTTATTGGATTACATATCAATCAATAAGTGTAAAAGAGACTTTTAGATGTAAATGTGCTGAGAGGTGCAGCTGATGGGAAGTCTGATCACTATCTTGAGGAGGCGAGGATGAAGATTTGCAGAGGTTTTTGGAGTAGAGGAAACAATGTCAGTGAGAGTGATGAGAGTAAGAGTGCTTGGAAAAGAGACTTCTGTGAAGAAATATCAAGAGAGACTGAGTGTAGAATGACAAAAGGTAAGTGTAAATGTAACAAGGGAAGAGGGTGAGGAATGGGAAGAATTTAAGAAAAAAGTGCTGGCATGTGCAAGAGGTGCATTTGGCATGCAAAAGGTGGGAGGTGGGCATGAGTAAAACTGGCTTTAAAGAATCTAAAGTCTATTTCAAAGGCCAGAAACTTCCTGATGCTGGGATGAACTAAAAGATGATTGTAGGAATCCTTCAAATCCACAATTACAATCCTGTTGTTTCTCTATAGAGTATTAAGGAAGCTTTCTATGGAAGTCATCTTGAGTTTTCACCATAAGAAGTCTCTGCTTAGGTTGGGAAGACCAAAATCATCCTTTTTCTGCCCAAGTTCCACACAAAACCAGAAAAATATTATTCATAAAATCAAATCCTAAAGCAGATTCTAGGACATTCTTATTCAACACATCTATACTGCATTCTTTCAACAGCTTAACTGAGGGATGTCCTGAAGATTTCCTTGAGAAAAGTAGTCAGGTTTTTCAATGCCAAGCCAGATCTCTTTACAGCATTGGAAAGACCAACTTGTTGAATTTCTAAAAGTGCAAGCTGATTTGGATCTAGTTAGAGAAGGACTTGCTTGAAACCCCAGACTGACCATCTTGAAATTGCTGCTCCAGACTAAAAACTTCACTTTTAACAACGCTGGATTCAAACATAAAGGCATTCTTCATTGTAAAAAGAATATTGGAAGAACAGAGGAACATCCGAGAACTACTTCTTCCAAAGTTGGAATTAACATTAGTTTTAAGTTAGTCTTTCTTCATTTCACCAACCACAATAATAAAAACAGGATGAAAGAGACAGATGCATAATCATTGAAAATGGGTGCCTCTGCAATGACTAAACAAGAATGTAAGACTTTGGTAAACTCACTAAATTCAGAACATAATGATCCAAATGAATGGGAGATGAGGAGATAGAAGTACAAGAAACCCAGTGATCATGTGTTCCTGGCAGGTAATCCATGCAAATTTTGAGGAGTGCAGGTGGATCCACCTGCTGGTCCAGGCAGACTGGTGACATCACAGCTGCAGATGGGATGAGGGGTTCCAATGAAGAAGCACTCAGCTGACATCATCAACAGGTAGTTATTAAAAGTTGGAGGATGCCAGTATGTTTCACCAAAATGGTATGGCATCAGAGCATTCTAATCCCCAGTAATCCAATGCATCACTTAATTACCCATGGGATGAAAAAACATAGAAATGTAGTTGATAAAAATGCACACTTAACTCTGTTGAGTCAAGATAAATGTAGAACCAACACAGTTCAAAAACAAAAACTTAGATACGTAATGGGAACACACTACTGCAACCTTTGCGCATAGGTGCTATAAACAAGCAAAATTAAAGAGCAGATATACTGCAAAAATTATGTTGTATCTGTCACATCTATAGCAAAGCAAAGGGACCACTCAAAAAAGCTTATGAAGTGTACATAATCACAAACAAACAAAGATTACTTTAATATATACATAGTCTTCATCAATACAATATGATCACCGAATACTGCTTCTCTTTTAATGATGAAAGCAGAGGTAGACTACATTAGAAGATTTATCACTAAAAAGCCTACCTCATCCATTAACATGGCAACACCATCAGAGATAAGAAACAGGTCAGGAAGATGGTGGGTCACGCCTGGGATGATGGCAGTCTGCTCGGCAAAGCAGTGGTGACAAACAAGACTGCTCAAGCCGACATCAAAACTGAGGTAATTCTGGGTCTCTGGAAAATGGAGATATATGGCATGATAAAAGTACTAAATGAATTACATATACCTGATACATCTATGGGTGTCAGAAGTGGAGGAGATAAGAAAATGAAGGGGACCAAATTCCACATGGAAGGATGGAGTGAAAAAGATTTTGAGAGCATGGGGTGTGAACATACAGAAGGATAAAAGACATAAATAGGACATACTGAATTGCAGCAATATTTTATACAGATGACATGCTGTTATTGGGTTGAAGCAGGGAATATGAAGCAGCTGAAGGATTCCACAGAAAGATTTGTGGGGCATGGTTGCAGAGAAGGGGCTGTGGTTTCAGTGCATTACACATGCCAAATAGAGAATGGATATGAGCGAATGTGGTCTTTCTTTGTCTGTTCCTGGCACTACCTCACTACAGTAAGGAAAATTAACAAGTAAAAAGAAGGAAAAGATGAAATACAATCTAGAAATAAACAGCTCAACAGCTTCTTGCAGCAAAAGCTTAAATAATGCTCAGAAGACAGGAGAGCTAAGCAGATGTAAAAAATGATAGAAAACTATAGGGAAAGGGAACAATAGTTTAGAGAGAAAACAAAGAAATAAGGGAGAATGAGAGGAATGAAAAAAATGAAATATGCGAGTTAGGAGACAGAATAATAAGTGGAGACAATAAAGAAAGATGAAATAAAATGGGGACATGTACTGTTTTGGGCACAAGAGACTTTGTTGGTAGTAGATGGAAGGCAGCCAACAATGAGGGATGATGGCTGCACAGTAAGCCAGCACATCAGTGGCTTTCAAGTTGCACTCCCCTGATTCAGGTAGCTGTTTTTTCCTTTTGCCTCACCCACACATGGACTACTGGCATTCTGTGCACAACACTTAACCCACACAGCTCATTCATCATAACTCTACATTTTCCTGCAGTGAGTACCATGTGCTAGTCATGCCTTTTGGCAAAATGGTAGGAGCAATACATAGAAGCAGTAGGCAAGAACATTTAGGCAGCAACATTAGGTATAAGTAGTATTAGGAACATTAGCCAGAAGTAGTCTGTGGGAACAATAGGTAGGGGGCCACTGCAAACACTGTGCTAGATGTGCCCTCTGCCAGTGGCCTGTTAAGGGTTACGCACTAAAAGCTAAAAAGTGTCACTGGAAATCATTCGTTATGGTGACTACTGCCATGACCACCCTTTTTAGGGAGTTCCAGGATGGGAACAGGTATCAGAGATATAGATAGATAGATAGAGTTTTTGACCAACTGCTGTTGAACAAACTATGATCATAGGAAACTGCAGCCTGAGTTTCCATCAAACAGATAACATAATCCCAAAATAAGAAGTCAAACAAGTGGGTCAGTCAAAGTATCTCACTCTTACCTTACAGCTTGGTATTACATTCCATCATACTATTACCATATTACACAAACTTCACATAACACATCTTTGTGGGCTCTAACCAGCTATACCCACCCTCCCATACATTATCAACAAAAACATACACTAAGAAAGTATTTGAAACCATCCTCTAACATATCTTTACACAAAAGATATGTGACAACATCCTCTGCAATAATGACAAAAAAATGGTCAGCCAACTTTATAACTGACAGTCAGACCAGAGTCATTCACAAAGATTAATTTCTATCTCCTCCTATGTGAACTTGTTTCACCCCTGGTAAACCAGTATGAAAGCCCTCTCACATGCAGATGCACTCTCAAGTACATCATAGCACCCTACCACAAAAGAAGCAACAACAAATATTCAGCGCTACATCATGCAAACAGACAACTGGCTTGGTCAAAACAGAATCTTGGCATCCCCAAACAATTCCATCTTTATCCTCTTAATCCTTACCAGACATGAATCTCACCTAAACCCACCTATAACCCTAACTGATCAACTAATTTTATGCTAGTAAATTCCTACTGATGACATGATGCTGGTGATACATTCAAATGAGAAATTGTAAAAGCTGGTTTCTGAGTTTGAGCAAGTGTATGAATGGAGGAAGTTGCCAGTATCTTTTTAATAAAAGTAAGGCTATTAAATTTCACACAGGAATGTGATGGAGTGTGAGTCTGAGTGGAAAGAGCCTGAAGACAGTGATGTGCTTCAGATACCTATGAAAGAACTTGGCAGAGAATGGAATCATGGGAGTCAAAGTGAGAGGATTAAGGTCCAGGTGGCACTGAAGAGTGTGTGGAATGAAAGGCTCACTGTATGTGAAGACAAAGATGGATATGTTTGATAGCACAGTAGTCCCAATGGACTGAATGAATGCAAGGCATGGGCCTTATGTAATAAAAGTATGGAAAAGGGTACATGTGCTAGAAATGAATGTTTGTAGTCAATATGTCGTGTCAGGAGGGTCGATGAATAGCAAATGATTAGTTCAGAAAGAGCTGTCCGAGTAAGAAAAGCAGATATGCGAGAGCAAGGATGGTGCGATGAAATGGTTTGGACAATGTAGAGGATAAGTGAGGAGAGGATGTCACATAGGGTATACATGTTAGAAGTGGAGGGTGCAGGGAAAAAAACAAACAGAAGAGGAAGTGGAAGCATAAAGATAATTCTAAATAGGTAATCACACACACAAATGTGACAAATCAAAGAAAGGGATGGAGAGAAGCAAAAAATACAGACAGAAAACTTAAAACTGGAGATGCCAAATGAGGCACAAAGACAAAGAAGCCCAGTTAGCAGTGCAGAGATGGCACGGATGTTAGGAGATGGTAATATCAGACTGAAAATAATGTATTCAAATATTGAAGGATTAATAGAAATAGGTATATACAAGGGAAAATGTACCAGATATCATTGGAGTCCTCGATAAAAACTTTTCACTGCTTCTAACAACTTGCCTCCCACACCACATATTCTTAATACCTTCCACAAAGCATCTCTATCAACTCTATCATATGCCTTCTCCAGATCCATAAATGCTACATACAAATCCATTTGCTTTTCTAAGTATTTCTCACATACACTCTTCAAAGCAAACACCTGATCCACACATCCTCTACCACTTCTGAAACCACACTGCTCTTCCCCAATCTGATGCTCTGTACATGCCTTCACCCTCTCAATCAATACCCTCCCATATAATTTACCAGGAACACTCAACAAACTTATACCTCTGTAATTTGAGCACTCACTCTTATCCCCTTTGCCTTTGTATAATGGCACTATGCAAGCCTTCCGCCAATCCTCAGGCACCTCACCATGAACCGTACATACATTAAATAACCTTACCAACCAGTCAACAATACAGTCACCCCCTTTTTTAATAAATTCCACTGCAATACCATCCAAACCCGCTGCCTTGCTGGCTTTCATCTTCCGCAAAGCTTTTACTACCTCTTCTCTGCTTACCAAATCATTTTCCCTAACCCTCTCACTTTGCACACCACCTCAACCAAAACACCTTATATCTGCCACTCTATCATCAAACACATTCAACAAAACTTCAAAATACTCACTCCATCTCTTTCTCACACCACCACTACTTGTTATCACCTCCCCATTAGCGCCCTTCACTGAAGTTCCCATTTGTTCCCTTGTCTTACGCACTTTATTTACCTCCTTCCAAAAGATCTTTTTGTTCTCCCTAAAATTTAATGATACTCTCTCACCCCAACTTTCATTTGCCCTCTTTTTCACCTCTTGCACCTTTCTCTTGACCTCCTGCCTCTTTCTTTTATACATCTCCACCTCATTTGCATTTTTTCCCTGCAACAATCGTCCAAATGCCTCTCTCTTCTCTTTCACTAATAATCTTACTTCTTCATCCCACCACTCACTACCCTTTCCAATCTGCCCACCTCCCACGCTTCTCATGCCACAAGCATCTTTTGCGCAAGCCATCACTGCTTCCCTAAATACATCCCATTCCTCCCCCACTCCCCTTACCTCCTTTGTTCTCACCTTTTTCCATTCTGTACTCAGAATGGAAAAAGTTTTTATCGAGGATGTAATGCATGTGTACGTGTAGGAAGAGAGGAAAGTGATTGGTTCTCAGTGAATGTTGGTTTGCGGCAGGGGTGTGTGATGTCTCCATGGTTGCTTAATTTGTTTATGGATGGAGTTGTTTGGGAGGTGAATGCAAGAGTTTTGGAAAGAGGGGCAAGCATGCAGTCTGTTGTGGATGAGAGAGCTTGGGAAGTGAGTCAATTGTTGTTCGATGATGATACAGCACTGGTGGCTAATTCATGTGAGAAACTGCAGAAGCTGGTGACTGAATTTGGTAAAGTGTGTGAAAGAAGAAAGTCAAGAGTAAATGTGAATAAGAGCAAGGTTATTAGGTACAGTAGGATTGAGGGTCAAGTCAATTGGGAGGTAAGTTTGAATGGAGAAAAACTGGAGGAAGTGAAGTGTTTTAGATATCTGGGAAAGGGATCTGGCAGTGGATGGAACCGTGGAAGCGGAAGTGAATCATAGGGTGGGGGAGGGGGCGAAAATTCTGGGAGCCTTGAAGAATGTTTGGAAGTCGAGAACATTATCTCGGAAAGCAAAAATGGGTATGTTTGAAGGAATAGTGGTTCCAACAATGTTGTATGGTTGTGAGGCGTGGGCTATGGATAGAGTTGTGCGCAGGAGGGTGGATGTGCTGGAAATGAGATGTTTGAGGACAATATGTGGTGTGAGGTGGTTTGATCGAGTAAGTAAGGTAAGGGTAAGAGAGATGTGTGGAAATAAAAAAAGTGTGGTTGAGAGAGCAGAGGAGGGTGTTTTGAAATGGTTTGGTCACATGGAGAGAATGAGTGAGGAAAGATTGACCAAGAGGATATATGTGTCAGAGGTGGAGGGAACAAGAAGTGGGAGACCAAATTGGAGGTGGAACGATGGAGTGAAAATGATTTGGAGTGATCGGGGCCTGAACATGAAGGAGGGTGAAAGGCGTGCAAGGAATAGAGTGAATTGGAACGATGTGGTATACCAGGGTCGACGTGCTGTCAATGGATTGAACCAGGGCATGTGAAGCGTTTGGGGTAAACCATGGAAAGTTCTGTGGGGCCTGGATGTGGAAAGGGAGCTGTGGTTTCGGTGTATTATTACATGACAGCTAGAGACTGAGTGTGAACGAATGGGGCCTTTGTTGTCTTTTCCTAGTGCTACCTCGCACACATGAGGGGAAGGGGGTTGTTATTCCATGTTTGGCGGGGTAATGGGAATAAATAAGGGCAGACATTATGAATTATGTACATGTGTATATATGTATATGTCTGTGTGTGTATATATATGTGTACATTGAGATGTATAGGTATGTATATTTGCGTGCGTGGATGTGTATGTATATACATGTGTATGTGGGCGGGTTGGGCCATTCTTTCCTCTGTTTCCTTGCGCTACCTCGCTAACGCGGGAGACAGCGACAAAGCAAAATAATAATAATAATCATTGGAGTTGTGGAAACAAAGCTTACTAAAGAGATGAGATCACACCTATTCTGCCCAGAGGAACACAACACAGAGGAGGGAAAGAAAAGGCAAAGGAGCAGGAATATTGGCCATATTAATAAAAGATATTCTTACATTTCAGGAAATAGTGGAGATACTGTTCAGACAATATATAATGGGAAGAGTAAATGTATGGAAGAAATGAATAATAATGATGATCAAACATTAGAAAGATAGGAAAGAATATCACCTGTGGATCTCGCCTTATGGAAGTCATACTGGTGATCAGAGAGAAAACTGTAATTTTCGAGGTGTTTAAGGATATGGGAGTTGAGGAGAGATTCAAAGACTCTGGAAATGGCATAAGCCAAAGCAATTATATGATAGTTAGATTGGTCAGAACAGTCACGCTTGTTTCCGGAGAAAGAAGCACTTTTCGGACAGTCCAAAAAGAGATTACGGGAAGAGGCATAGATTTAGTAAGAGGAGCATCGGGGGATGCAGGAATAATAGAGTTGCTTTGTCTATGGGAGAGACAGCTATAGCACCGTCAGAACAAAAAAGTGAGGGAAAGGTAGAGCGACAGAAGTTGTTAGAGATACCCTTAGCTAAAGACCTGAAATACCTATCAGTGGATGACGAGAAGAGGTTATCATACTTTCTTTGAATAACAGATATCGTGCCTGCAATAATTACGGGCTAAAAGCTGAATGGGAGCCAAAGGGAGGGGAGTTTTTCCAAGCCCAATATGCCTGATCCGTTATCTGAATGGCCTCAGAAGAGGAATGGCTGAACCATGGATTGGATGAAGTAGTATTCTTGGAAGAAGAGGGGATAAATGCTTCCATTCCTGCAAGAATAACTTTTGCTATGCATCTGGTGGAGAAAGAAGCATCACCACATAAGAGACAGTAATTCATCCAAGGAAAGTCAGAAATGAAGTTACACAAGTTATTTCAGTCAGCTTTCTTCAGGTGCAAATAATTACACTTAGAAAGGGCTGCTGGAGGGGGAGGTACTGTAAGAATAGATACATTTATGAGACTGTGATCAGATAAAAAACTGGGGGTGTATTTGTGTATTTACAGCAAGATGGACTAGAGGTGAAGAACAAATCCAGAATATCAGAAGAATGGTCACAGCAGTCAGGTATGTGGGTAGGGTGGGAGATACTTTGCTCTAAATCACTGAGACTGGAGAACATGAGGGCTCAATCCCTCCACCATCCATATAGGAGAAATTCAATCATTCCTCATGGTGAAAGTTGATACCTCTGAGGTAGAGGATCTCAGCTTGCAGGTAAGAGGATGTCACAGTCTCATGGCAGGAGTTTAGAAAGTTGAAGAAGGATATGAAATTAGCAGAATTAGGAAAGCAATAGGCAAAACAGAGGATAAGTGTGGTAGTAGGAAGACAGACTTTGATCCACATAGCATCAGGGTTTGGAGACTCAAGGTCCTTGAGGCATGCAACAGGCATGTTTATGTTGGAATAAGCACAAACACCTCCTCTGAACCAGAATCATGAGTGGAGGTTAAAGTCAGATATGAAAAAGGGACGAGTGAGACATCCTTAGACAACTGTGCCTTAGAGAGAAGAAAGATATTATAAGATGGGAAGAAAGAATACTTCCCACATATTCAATGCGTGTCGTAGGAAGCGACTAAAAAGGGAGGAGTGGTGGCTTGGAAATCCTCCCCTCCAGTTATTACTTTTCCAAAAGAGGGAACAGAGAAGGGGGCCAAGTAAGAATTTTCTCTCTAAGGCTCAGTCCTCTGTTCTTAACACTACCTTCCTAATGTAAGAACTGGTGAATGTTTATTTCATATCTACATATCATTTATTATACTTTGTCGCTGTCTCCTGCGTAAACCCGGTAACGCAAAGAAACAGATGAAAGAATGGCCCAACCCACCCACACACATGTATATACATACGCATCCACACACGCACATATACATACCTATACATTTCAATGTATACATATATATACATATATACATACACAGACATATACATATATACACATGTACATAAGTCATACTTGCTGCCTTTATTCATTACGGTCGCCTTACATCCTCGATAAAAACTTTTCACTGCTTCTAACAACTTGCCTCCCACACCATATATTCTTAATACCTTCCACAGAGCATCTCTATCAACTCTATCATATGCCTTCTCTAGATCCATAAATGCAACATACAAATCCATTTGCTTTCTAAGTATTTCTCACATACACATATAGTAGGAAGATTGGGGAGGAGCAGCTTGGTTTCAGAAGTGGTAGAGGATGTGTGGATCAGGCATTTGCTTTGAACAATATATGTGAGAAATACTCAGAAAAGCAAATGGATTTGTATGTAGCATATATGGATCTGGAGAGGGCATATGATAGAGTTGATAGAGATGCTCTGTGGAAGGTATTAAGGATATATGGTGTGGGAGGCAAGTTGTTATAAGCAGTGAAAAGTTCTTATTGAGGATGTAAGGCTTGTGTACCAGTAGGAAGAGAGGAAAGCGATTGGTTCTCAGTGAATGTCAGTTTACGGCAGGGGTGTGTGATGTCTCCATGGTTGTTTAATTTGTCTATGGATGGGGTTGTTAGGGAGGTGAATGCAAGAGTTTTGGAAAAAGGGGCAAGCATGCAGTCTGTTGTGGATGAGAGAGCATGGGAAGAGAGTCAGTTGTTGTTCACTGATGATACAGCGCTGGTGGCTGATTCGGGTGAGAAACTGCAGAAGCTGGTGACTGAGTTTGGTAAAGTGTGTGAAAGAAGAAAGCTGAGAGTAAATGTGAATAAGAGCAAGAATATTAGGTACAGGAGGGTTGAGGGACAAGTCAATTGGGAGGGATAAGTCAATTGGGAGGTAAGTTTGAATGGAGAAAAACTGGAGAAAGTGAAGTGTTTTTGATATCTAGAAGTGGATTTGGCAGCGGATGGAACCATGAAAGCGGAAGTGAGTCGTAGGGTGGGGGATGGGATGAAAGTTCTGGGAGCCTTGAAGAATGTGTGGAAGGCGAGAACGTTATCTCAGAAAGCAAAAATGGGTATGTTTGAAGGAATGGTTGTTCCGACAATGTTATATGGTTGCAAGGAGTGGGCTATAGATACAGTTGTGTGGAGGAGGGTGGATGTGCTGGAAATGAGATATTTGAGGATAATATGTAGTGTGAGGTGGTTTGACCGAGTAGGTAATGAAAGGGTAAGAGAGACGTGTGGTAACAAAAAGAGTGTGGTTGAGAGAGCAGAAGAGGGTGTTTTGAAATTGTTTGGTCACATGGAGAGAATGAGTGAGGAAAGATTGACAGAGAGGATTTATGTGTCAGAGGTGGAGGGAACGAGGAGAAGTGGGAGACCAAACTACAGGTGGAAATACGGAGTGAAAAAGATTTTGTGTGATCGGGGCCTGAACATGCAGGACGGTGAAAGGAGGGCAAGGAATAGAGTGAATTGGAGCGATGTGGTATACCGGGGTTGACGTGCTGTCAGTGGATTGAATCAGGGCATGTGAAGCGTCTGGGGTAAACCATGGAAAGCTGTGTAGGTATGTGTATTTGCGTGTGTGGACGTATGTATATACATGTGTATGGGGGTGGGTAGGGCCATTTCTTTCGTCTGTTTCCTTGTGCTACCTCACAAACGCGGGAGACAGAGACAAAGCAAAATGGGGAGGTGATAACAAGTAGTGGTGATGTTAGAAGGAGATGGAGTGAGTATTTTGAAGGTTTGTTGAGGGTTAGGGAAAATGATTTGGTAATAAAAGCTTTGCGGAAGATGAAAGCAAGTTAGGATATATATATATATATATATATATATATCCCTGGGGATAGGGGAGAAAGAATACTTCCCACGTATTCCCTGCGTGTCGTAGAAGGCGACTAAAAGGGGAGGAAGCGGGGGGCTGGAAATCCTCCCCTCTCAATTTTTTTTAATTTTCCAAAAGAAGGAACAGAGAAGGGGGCCAGGTGAGGATATTCCCTCAGTGGCCCAGTTCTCTGTTCTTAACGCTACCTCGCTAACGCGGGAAATGGCGAATAGTTTGAAAAAAAAAAAAAAAAAAAATATATAAGTAAGATTATTAGTGAAAGAGAAGAGAGAGGCATTTGGACGATTTTTGCAGAGAAAAAATGCAATTGAGTGGGAGATGTATAAAAGAAAGAGACAGGAGGTCAAGAGAAAGGTGCAAGAGGTGAAAAAGAGGGCAAATGAGAGTTGGGGTGAGAGAGTATCATTAAATTTTAGGGAGAATACAAAGATGTTCTGGAAGGAGGTAAATAAAGTGCGTAAGACAAGGGAACAAATGGGAACTTCAGTGAAGGGCGCAAATGGGGAGGTGATAACAAGTAGTGGTGATGTGAGAAGGAGATGGAGTGAGTATTTTGAAGGTTTGTTGAATGTGTTTGATGATAGAGTGGCAGATATAGGGTGTTTTGGTCGAGGTGGTGTGCAAAGTGAGAGGGTTAGGGAAAATGATTTGGTAAACAGAGAAGAGGTAGTAAAAGCTTTGCGGAAGATGAAAGCCAGCAAGGCAGCAGGTTTGGATGGTATTGCAGTGGAATTTATTAAAAAAGGGGGTGACTGTATTATTGACTGGTTGGTAAGGTTATTTAATGTATGTATGACTCATGGTGAGGTGCCTGAGGATTGGCGGAATGCGTGCATAGTGCCACTGTACAAAGGCAAAGGAGATAAGAGTGAGTGCTCAAATTACAAAGGTATAAGTTTGTTGAGTATTCCTGGTAAATTATATGGGAGGGTATTGATTGAGAGGGTGAAGGCATGTACAGAGCATCAGATTGGGAAAGAGCAGTGTGGTTTCAGAAGTGGTAGAGGATGTGTGGATCAGGTGTTTGCTTTGAAGAATGTATGTGAGAAATACTTAGAAAAGCAAATGGATTTGTATGTAGCATTTATGGATCTGGAGAAGGCATATGATAGAGTTGATAAAGATGCTCTGTGGAAAGTATTAAGAATATATGGTGTGGGAGGTAAGTTGTTAGAAGCAGTGAAAAGTTTTTATCGAGGATGTAAGGCATGTGTACGTGTAGGAAGAGAGGAAAGTGATTGGTTCTCAGTGAATGTAGGTTTGTGGCAGGGGTGTGTGATGTCTCCATGGTTGTTTAATTTGTTTATAGATGGGGTTGTTAGGGAGGTGAATGCAAGAGTTTTGGAAAGAGGGGCAAGTATGAAGTCTGTTGGGGATGAGAGAGCTTGGGAAGTGAGTCAGTTGTTGTTCGCTGATGATACAGCGCTGGTGGCTGATTCATGTGAGAAACTGCAGAAGCTGGTGACTGAGTTTGGTAAAGTGTGTGAAAGAAGAAAGTTAAGAGTAAATGTGAATAAGAGCAAGGTTATTAGGTACAGTAGGGTTGAGGGTCAAGTCGATTGGGAGGTAAGTTTGATGGAGAAAAACTGGAGGAAGTAAAGTGTTTTAGATATCTGGCAGTGGATCTGGCAGCGGATGGAACCATGGAAGCGGAAGTGGATCATAGGGTGGGGGAGGGGGCGAAAATCCTGGGAGCCTTGAAGAATGTGTGGAAGTCGAGAACATTATCTCGGAAAGCAAAAATGGGTATGTTTGAAGGAATAGTGGTTCCAACAATGTTGTATGGTTGCGAGGCGTGGGCTATGGATAGAGTTGTGCGCAGGAGGATGGATGTGCTGGAAATGAGATGTTTGAGGACAATGTGTGGTGTGAGGTGGTTTGATCGAGTAAGTAAGGTAAGGGTAAGAGAGATGTGTGGAAATAAAAAGAGCGTGGTTGAGAGAGCAGAAGAGGGTGTTTTGAAATGGTTTGGGCACATGGAGAGAATGAGTGAGGAAAGATTGACCAAGAGGATATATGTGTCGGAGGTGGAGGGAACGAGGAGAAGTGGGAGACCAAATTGGAGGTGGAAAGATGAAGTGAAAAAGATTTTGTGTGATCGGGGCCTGAACATGCAGGAGGGTGAAAGGAGGGCAAGGAATAGAGTGAATTGGAGCGATGTGGTATACCGGGGTTGACGTGCTGTCAGTGGATTGAATCAGGGCATGTGAAGCGTCTGGGGTAAACCATGGAAAGCTGTGTAGGTATGTATATTTGCGTGTATGGACGTATGTATATACATGTGTATGGGGGTGGGTTGGGCCATTTCTTTCGTCTATTTCCTTGCACTACCTCGCAAACGCGAGAGACAGCGACAAAGCAAAAATAAAAAAAACAATGTTATATGGTTGCGAGGCATGAGCTATAGATCGGATTGTGCGAAGGAGGGTGGATGTGTTGGAAATGAGATGTTTGAGGACAATATATGGTGTGACGTGGTTTGATCGAGTAAGTAATGAAAGGGGAAGAGAGATGTGTGGTAATAAAAAGAGTTTGGTTGAGAGATCAGAAGAGGGTGTTTTGAAATGGTTTGGCCACATGGAAAGAGTGAGTGAGAAGAGATTGATAGGGACGATATATGTGTCAGAGGTGGAGGGAACGTGGGGAAGTGGGAGACCAGATTGTAGGTGGAAGGATGGAGTAAAAAAGATTTTGAGCGATTGGGGCTTGAGCATGCAGGAGGGTGAAACCCGTGCAAGGAACAGAGAGAATTGGCACGATGTGGTATACTGGGGTTGATGTGCTGTCAATGGATTGAACCAGGGCAGGTGAAGCATCTGGGGTAAACCATGGAAAGTTTTGTGGAACCTGGATGTGGAAAGGGAGCTGTGGTTTCGGTGCATTATTACATGACAGCTAGACTGAGTGTGAACGAATGTGGCCTTTGTTGTCTTTCCTAGCGCTACCTCGCACACATGAGGGGGGAGGGGGTTGTTATTCTATGTGTGGTGAGGTGGCGATGGGAATGAATAAAGGCAGACAGTATGAATTATGTACATGTGTATATATGTATATGTCTGTGTGTGTATATATATATATATATATATATATATTTTTTTTTTTTTTTTTTTTATACTTTGTCGCTGTCTCCCGCGTTTGCGAGGTAGCGCAAGGAAACAGACGAAAGAAATGGCCCAACCCCCCCCCATACACATGTATATACATACGTCCATACACGCAAATATACATACCTACACAGCTTTCCATGGTTTACCCCAGACGCTTCACATGCCTTGATTCAATCCACTGACAGCACGTCAACCCCGGTATACCACATCGCTCCAATTCACTCTATTCCTTGCCCTCCTTTCACCCTCCTGCATGTTCAGGCCCCGATCACAAAAAATCTTTTTCACTCCATCTTTCCACCTCCAATTTGGTCTCCCTCTTCTCCTCGTTCCCTCCACCTCCGACACATATTTCCTCTTGGTCAATCTTTCCTCACTCATTCTCTCCATGTGCCCAAACCACTTCAAAACACCCTCTTCTGCTCTCTCAACCACGCTCTTTTTATTTCCACACATCTCTCTTACCCTTACGTTACTCACTCGATCAAACCACCTCACACCACACATTGTCCTCAAACATCTCATTTCCAGCACATCCATCCTCCTGCGCACAACTCTATCCATAGCCCACGCCTCGCAACCATACAACATTGTTGGAACCACTATTCCTTCAAACATACCCATTTTTGCTTTCCGAGATAATGTTCTCGACTTCCACACATTCTTCAAGGCCCCCACAATTTTCGCCCCCTCCCCCACCCTATGATCCACTTCCGCTTCCATGGTTCCATCCGCTGCCAGATCCACTCCCAGATATCTAAAACACTTCACTTCCTCCAGTTTTTCTCCATTCAAACTCACCTCCCAATTGACTTGACCCTCAACCCTACTGTACCTAATAACCTTGCTCTTATTCACATTTACTCTTAACTTTCTTCTTCCACACACTTTACCAAACTCAGTCACCAGCTTCTGCAGTTTCTCACATGAATCAGCCACCAGCGCTGTATCATCAGCGAACAACAACTGACTCACTTCCCAAGCTCTCTCATCCCCAACAGACTTCATACTTGCCCCTCTTTCCAAAACTCTTGCATTTACCTCCCTAACAACCCCATCCATAAACAAATTAAACAACCATGGAGACATCACACACCCCTGCCGCAAACCTACATTCACTGAGAACCAATCACTTTCCTCTCTTCCTACACGTACACATGCCTTACATCCTCGATAAAAACTTTTCACTGCTTCTAACAACTTTCCTCCCACACCATATATTCTTAATACCTTCCACAGAGCATCTCTATCAACTGTATCATATGCCTTCTCCAGATCCATAAATGCTACATACAAATCCATTTGCTTTTCTAAGTATTTCTCACATACATTCTTCAAAGCAAACACCTGATCCACACATCCTCTACCACTTCTGAAACCACACTGCTCTTCCCCAATCTGATGCTCTGTACATGCCTTCACCCTCTCAATCAATACCCTCCCATATAATTTACCAGGAATACTCAACAAACTTATACCTCTGTAATTTGAGCACTCACTCTTATCCCCTTTGCCTTTGTACAATGGCACTATGCACGCATTCCGCCAATCCTCAGGCACCTCACCATGAATCATACATACATTAAATAACCTTACCAACCAGTCAACAATACAGTCACCCCCTTTTTTAATAAATTCCACTGCAATACCATCCAAACCTGCTGCCTTGCCGGCTTTCATCTTCCGCAAAGCTTTCACTACCTCTTCTCTGTTTACCAAATCATTTTCCCTAACCCTCTCACTTTGCACACCACCTCGACCAAAACACCCTATATCTGCCACTCTATCATCAAACACATTCAACAAACCTTCAAAATACTCACTCCATCTCCTTCTCACATCACCACTACTTGTTATCACCTCCCCATTTGCGCCCTTCACTGAAGTTCCCATTTGCTCCCTTATACATTTCCTTTTTTCCATAGCCAGAGGTTGAACCATTATGTGACATTCATTTTTTTCCATTCATTTCAAGCTAGAAGTTTCAGTTTTCTAAATTGTTTCTTACATTTTTCATATGTATATATATGTATGTGTGTGTGTGTGTATATGTGCGTGTGTATGTGTGTGTGTGTGTGTGTATGTGTATATGTATATATATATGTATATTATCCCTGGGGATAGGGGTGAAAGAATACTTCCCACGGATTCCTCGCGTGTCGTAGAAAGCGACTAGAGGGGACGGGAGCGGGGGGCCAGAAATCCTCCCCTCCTTGTATTAACTTTCTAAAATGGGAAACAGAAGAAGGAGTCACGCGGGGAGTGCTCATCCTCCTCGAAGGCTCAGAGTGAGGTGCCTAAATGTGTGTGGATGTAACCAAGATGTGAAAAAAGGAGAGATAGGTAGTATGTTTGAGGAAAGGAACCTGGATGTTTTGGCTCTGAGTGAAACGAAGCTCAAGGGTAAAGGGGAAGAGTGGTTTGGGAATGTCTGGGGAGTAAAGTCAGGGGTTAGTGAGAGGACAAGAGCAAGGGAAGGAGTAGCAATACTCCTGAAACAGGAGTTGTGGGAGTATGTGATAGAGTGTAAGAAAGTAAATTCTCGATTAATATGGGTAAAACTGAAAGTTGATGGATAGAGGTGGGTGATTATTGGTGCATATGCACCTGGGCATGAGAAGAAAGATCAAGAGAGGCAAGTGTTTTGGGAGCAGCTGAATGAGTGTGTTAGTGGTTTTGATGCACGAGACCGGGTTATAGTGATGGGTGATTTGAATGCAAAGGTGAGTAATGTGGCAGTTGAGGGAATAATTGGTATACATGGGGTGTTCAGTGTTGTAAATGGAAATGGTGGAGAGCTTGTAGATTTATGTGCTGAAAAAGGACTGATGATTGGGAATACCTGGTTTAAAAAGCAAGATATACATAAGTATACTTATGTAAGTAGGAGAGATGGCCAGAGAGCGTTATTGGATTACGTGTTAATTGACAGGCGTGCGAAAGAGAGACTTTTGGATGTCAATGTGCTGAGAGGTGCAACTGGAGGGATGTCTGATCATTATCTTGTGGAGGCTAAGGTGAAGATCTGTATGGGTTTTCAGAAAAGAAGAGTGAATGTTGGGGTGAAGAGGGTGGTGAGAGTAAGTGAGCTTGAGAAGGAGACCTGTGTGAGGAAGTACCAGGAGAGACTGAGTACAGAATGGAAAAAGGTGAGAACAATGGAAGCAAGGGGAGTGGGGGAGGAATGGGATGTATTTAGGGAATCAGTGATGGATTGCGCAAAAGATGCTTGTGGCATGAGAAGAGTGGGAGGTGGGTTGATTAGAAAGGGTAGTGAGTGGTGGGATGAAGAAGTAAGAGTATTAGTGAAAGAGAAGAGAGAGGCATTTGGACGATTTTTGCAGGGAAAAAATGCAATTGAGTGGGAGATGTATAAAAGAAAGAGACAGGAGGTCAAGAGAAAGGTGCAAGAGGTGAAAAAAAGGGCAAATGAGAGTTGGGGTGAGAGAGTATCATTAAATTTTAGGGAGAATAAAAAGATGTTCTGGAAGGAGGTATATATATATATATATATATATATATATATATATATATATATATATATATATATATATATATATGCATACATTGAGATGTATAGGTATTATATTTGCGTGTGCAGACGTGAATGTATATACATGTGTATGTGGGTGGGTTGGGCCATTCTTTCGTCTGTTTCCTTGCGCTACCTCGCTAACGCAGGAGACAGCAACAAAGCAAAATAAAATAAAAAATAAAATATCAAATATATATATATATGAGAAGCGCAGGAGGTGGGCAGATCAGAAAGAGTAGTGAGTGATGGGATGAAGAAGTAAGATTATTTGTGAAAGAGAAGAGAGAGACATTTGGACAGTTTTTGCAGGGAAATAATGCAAATGACTCGGAGATGTATAAAAGAAAGAGGCAGTTGGTCAAGAGAAAGGTGCAAAAGGTGAAAATGAGGGCAAATGATAGTTGGGGTGAGAGAATGTCATTAAATTTTAGGGAGAATACAAAGATGTTTTGGAAGGAGGTAAATAAAGTGCGTACGACAAGGGAACAAATGGGAACTTCAGTGAAGGGGGCTAATGGGGAGGTGATAACAAGGAGTGGTGATGTGAGAAGGAGATGGAGTGAGTATTTTGAAGGTTTGTTGAATGTGTTTGATGAAATAGTGGCAGATATAGGGTGTTTTGGTCGAGGTGGTGTGAAAAGTGAGAGGGTTAGGGAAAATGCTTTGGTAAATAGAGAAGAGGTAGTAAAGTAGTAAAACCTTTGCGGAAGATGAAAGCCGGCAAGGCAGCAGGTTTGGATGGTATTGCAGTAGAACTTATTAAAAAAGGTGTCGACTGTATTGTTGACTGGTTGGTAAAGTTATTTATGTATGTCTCATGGTAAGGTGCCTGAGGATTGGCGGAATGCTTGCATAGTGCCATTGTACAAAGGCAAAGGGGATAAAAGTGAGTGCTCAAATTACAGCAGTATAAGTTTGTTGAGTATTCCTGGGAAATTATATGGGAGGGTATTGATTGAGAGGGGTGAAGGCATGTACAGAGCATCAGACTGGGGAAGTGCAGTGTGGTTTCAGAAGTGGTAAAGGATGTGTGGATCAGGTGTTTGCTTTGAATAATATATACATACATACATACGCAAATATACATACCTATACATCTCAATGTACACATATATATACACGCAGACATATACATATATACACACGTACATAATTCATACTGTCTGCCTTTATTCATTCCCATCGCCACCTAGCCACACATGGAATAACAACCCCCTCCCCCATCATGTGCGCGAGGTAGCACACATGAGGGGGGAAATGTGAGAAATACTTAGAAAAACAAATGGATTTGTATGTAGCAGTTATGGATCTGGAGAAGGCATATGATAGAGTTGATAGAGATGCTCTAAGGAAGGAATTAAGAATATATGGTGTAGGAGGCAAGTTGTTAGAAGCAGTGAAAAGTTTTTATCGAGGTTGTAAGGCATGTGTATGTGTAGGAAGAGAGGAAAGTGATTGGTTCTCAGTGAATGTAGGTTTGCGGCAGGAGTGTGTGATGTCTCCATGGTTGTTAAATTTGTTTATGGATGGGGTTGTTAGGGAGGTGAATGCAAGAGTTTTGGAAAGAGGGGCAAGTATGCAGTCTCTTGTGGATGAGAGAGCTTGGGAAGTGAGTCAGTTATTGTTCGCTGATGATACAGCGCTGGTGGCTGATTCATGTGAGAAATGCAGAAGCTGGTGACTGAGTTTGGTAAAGTGTGTGAAAGAAGAAAGTTGAGAGTAAATGTGAATAAGAGCAAGGTTATTAGGTACAGTAGGGTTGAGGGACAAGTCAATTGGGAGGTAAGTTTGAATGGAGAAAAACTGGAGGAAGTGAAGTGTTTTAGATATCTGGGAGTGGATTTGGCAGCGGATGGAACCATGGAAGCGGAGTGAATCATAGGGTGGGGGAGGGGGTGAAAATTCTGGGAGCCTTGAAGAATGTGTGGAAGTCGAGAACATTATCTCGGAAAGCAAAAATGGGTATGTTTGAAGGAATAGTGGTTCCAACAATTTCGTATGGTTGTGAGGCGTGGGGTATGGATAGAGTTGTGCACAGGAGGGTGGATGTGCTGGAAATAAGATGTTTGAGGACAATGTGTAGTGTGAGATGGCTTGATCGAGTAAGTAATAATAGGGTAAGAGAGATTTGTGGTAATAAAAAGAGTGTGGTTGAGATAGCAGAAGACGATGTTTTGAAATGGTTTGGTCACATGGAGAGAATGAGTGAGGAAAGATTGACCAAGAGGATATATGTGTCAGAGGTGGAGGGAACGAGGAGAAGTGGGAGACCAAACTGGAGGTGGAAAGATGGAGTGAAGAAGATTTTGAGTGATCGGGGCCTCAACATGCAGGAGGGTGAAAGGCTTGCAAGGTATACAGTGAATTGGAACGATGTGGTATACCGGGGTCGACGTGCTGTCAATGGATTGAGCCAGGGCATGTGAGACGTCTGTGGTGAACCATGGAAAGTTCTGTGGGGCCTGGATGTGGGAGGGGAGCTGTGGTTTCAGTGCATTATTACGTGACAGCTAGAGACTGAGTGTGAACAAATGGGGGCTTTGTTGTCTTTTCCTAGCACTACCTCGCACACATGAGGGGGGAGGGGGTTGTTATTTCATGTGTGGCAAGGTGGCGATGGGAATGAATAAAGGCAGACAGTATGAATGATGTACATGTGTATATATATGTATATGTCTATGTGTCTATATATGTATACCTTGAGATGCATAGGTATGTATATTTGCGTGTGTGGACGTGTATGTATATACATGTGTATGTGGGTGGGTTGGCCCATTCTTTCGTCTGTTTCCTTGCGCTACCTCGCTAACGTGGGAGACAGCGACAAAGCAAAATGAATAAAAAATAAATATAAAACTAAACATCTGGTGCTCAACTGGGAAGAGGTTACTAGAGAGACCACGAATTTTGGTATAGTGGATAGAAAAAGAAAGAGGTCTCACAGAGAGGGAAAGGTCGTGGGAGGGGCTGGTACTACTACTGACGGAGCCCTCCTTCTCAATGGCAGTAGTCAGGTGATGTGCAGCAGAGGTGTGTGATGTCACCTTGGCTGTTTAATTTGTTTATGGATAAAGTGGTGAGCATGCAGTCTGTATGGGCTTAGGGGGCCTAAGAAGTGAGTTAATTATTGTTTGCTGATGACACAGCACTGGTAGCAGGTTCAAGTAGACACCGCAGAAGTATGTATCTGAGTTTGGCAGAGTGTAAGAGAGAAGGAGGTTGAGAGTAAATGTGTATAAAGGCAAGGTTTATAAGTTTAGCTAGGCAGTGGAACAGGTTAGTTAAGTTAATAGTTTAAAAGTATAAATATGTCTCTGAGTTTGGGAGAGTGTAAGGAAGAAGAAAGTTGAGAGTAAATGTGTATAAGGGCAACATTACTAGATTTAGCAGAGTAGAGGAACAGGTTAGTTGGGCTAATAATCTGAACAGAGAAAATCTGAAGTGAAATGTTTTATATTACAAGGAGTGGACATGGCAGGGAATGGAACCATATAAGTGGAAGTGAGTCATCAGGTTGGTGAGGGGGTGAAGGATTTAAGGAGGAGGGTGGATGTGATAGAAATGAAATGTTTAAGGACAGTATGTGGTGTGAGATAGTCTAATTAAGTAAGTAATAAAAGTATAGGAGAGATGTGTGGTAACAGAAAAGTCTGCTTGAGAGAGCTAAAGGAGGTATGTTGAAATGGTGTGGACGTAAGAAGAGAATGAGGGAGAAGAGGTTGACAAAGAGGATATATGTGTCAGAATTCAAAGGGAAAAGGTAAAGGGGAAGACCAAATTGTAGCTGGAAGGATGGAGTGAAAAATATTTTAAGTGCTCAGGGCCTGAACAGGGAGGAGACAGAAAGGTGTGCAAGGGACAGAGTGAATTGGAGTTATGTGGTATACAAGGGGCAATGTGCTGTAAAAGGAGTGAATCAGGATAAATGAGGCAGCTGGAAAACCAAAGAAAGTTCTGTAGGGCCTAGTTGTGGACAGGGAGCTTTGCACATGGTGCATTACACATGTCAGTTAGAGAATGAATGTGAGTGAATGGGGCCTTTCTTCACCTGTTCCTGGCACTAACTCGTTAATGATGGAAACAGTGAACAGTAAGAAAGAAAGAATCTGGATATTCAACACAGTTCACGAGCAAACTAAATCCTAAATGGAGCTTCAATTGTTATAAGGCATCTCTTTGAAACAAGCATTTTTGGGGATTTTAATTTTTGTAACAGCCACTTAACCAAATTTACCATTGTCCAAAAAAGTTGGTTACATTATGTAAGAGCATTACTGTAATACCTTTATCCTTTTAGCAGGGTTCCCTAAAACATGGCTGAACTGGCTAGAGCAAGTTAATCAAAAAGACATCAAATGAATCCAAACAAGTAATAGGAATAAGTAACATTCTGTTCTCTGAATTTTAGAAAAAGTTACTTTCACCTGGAATTCTGTTTCACTAACATTCATTACACTAAATTTTCAAATATGAACTCTGAACAAGAACAATAGTTGTCTTTAAGAAAAAGGGTTAAAAACCAATATAAGTAAAGAGAGAGAGAGGAAAGATACCCTAACAGCTTAGAAGGAATTGGGAATTTTTTTTTACAACTACTAAGGAGCTCTAAAGCCAAAACGAATTTCATTTTGTATTACATTTTGTATAACAACTTGACGAATAAAGTATCTTATCTTATCTTATCTTAAACAATATACACAGTAAAGTTCATTTCATACCCTGACCAAAGCTAAAAGCATCACGGACATTCATGTACCTCAAAAATTATGCATCACCCATGTGCATCTGAAGCATTTACATCTCTGAACTCATGAAATCAGGAATGTCATTTTCACCACTTCACTCCAAGTATCCATCAGCAGTCACAAAAATCACAACACTACTGAAAGCATTCAAGACATGATATTTACCAATGTCTCCATCAACAATTTGACAAAAGACAGTAAGCAATGTATCTGACAGCCCCAGGGAGAGCTCTGCGATTCTTGATGGTTGGAAATTTGTGGGCCATATTACTTGATGGAGAGTTACTCGAGTCCTGCTTACTCCACCTTCAAAAGAAAAAATAAAATCTGATTCTACAAGAATATAAAACCTTTTAAGCTGTCTTCCACTATCTGTAGGTGGCACTTCTCAAGAAAAATGGTTTTCTGAAGTGACTAGCACTGTAAATATAAGAAATATCCTGACAACACTGCTTAGCATTAAAATTAAACTGGAGATGTAGATATAAGAAATAACATCCTGACAACACTGCTTAGCACTAAAATTAAAGAGGAGATCTAAAGTTTTATTGTGCATTAAGCTTCTATGGCAGGTTGGCATTGCTTAAATACTTTCTGAAACTAAAATTATGATGAAAAGGTACTATCTGAATGTACATGAATGATACTGATAGAAATCTTTACAAAGGTAACATTTCTTCTCACCTTTCTTGCCTAAAGATGCCCGATGCCTAAAATTTGTTACATACAGATGCCTTTCTGAGTCCGCCAGTGCTATTGTGTCACCAGTTGAAGAACAAGCAAGAGAGCCCCATTCTATGAACTCAGAACCCATCCGCTGCAGACCAAGGCTTATGATACCTATCAATTTACATGTGTTGGCTTCATATTCATCTAATATCTTAGTTAAGGAGAAATCTTGATGAAGAGAAACAATATCCATAAGAATGAAATGGTGACTGCCTCATTCTTTTTTATGATAAAATGCCTTAGCAAGAGTCCAGAGAATAACTCAAGAAGTTTGATACAGAGCATGAAAGTGTGCATAGGCAAATGTAAATATGAGTAAAATAATGACGTGAAACCAGGAGATGAGAAAGAAGGGTTTGATATCAACTCTGAATGGGGAGGACCTGGAGGGCTTTATGCAGGCAAAATTGAGTTGTAGGGTGGGGGAGGCAGGAGAAGCAATTGTAACTGGGTATAAAAAAAATTTGTCTTTCCCACCTATGCAAGGTAACATAGAGAACAAATACAGAGTGGCTTCATTTGCACACATACTTTTTCTAGCTATGTATCATCCAATCAAACCTGGGCCTAACATCCAAAGCTAAACCCCTAAGACTAACTCATATTTGCCCTAACCATTTCATATGCCCGGGTTCAGCTCAATGACAGAATGTCAGCCCCATACACCACATCAATTCAATTAATTCTCCAATGCACACCACCCACCCTTCTGAAAATTCAGTTTCAGATATCTCAAAGTCTCATTCACTCCATCTTTCTATGTCCTCCACTTTCCCCCTTTGCTTCTCCTGGGGGAGGCAGGAGAAGCAATTGTAACTGGGTATAAAAAAAATTTTGTCTTTCCCACTTAATCATGGTAGCATAGAGAACAAATACAGAGTGGCTTCATTTGCACACATACTTTTTCTAGCTATGTATAATCCAATCAAATCAGGGCCTAACATCCAAAGCTAAACCCCTACGACTAACTCATATTTGCCCTAACCATTTCATATGCCTTGGTTCAGCTCAATGACAGAATGTCAGCCCCATACACCACATCAATTCAATCGATTCTCTAATGCATACCGCTCACCCTTCTGAATATTCAGTTTCAGATATCTCAAAGTCTCATTCACTCCATCTTTCTATGTCCTCCATTTTCACCCTTTCCCTTACCCTATCCACATGAAATTCCTCTTAATCATGCTTTTCTTTATCATCCTTACCATGTGTCTAAATCACACTTCCCTTTTTACCACACCTCTTTTACACCATCATTTTTTATGGGATCAACATGGTTCACAGCACCTATAATCCTTATTCATTTCATTTACAACATATCAATATTTTTTAAGGTCCAAGACTCCCAAGACTCACATTCATAAA
Organism: Panulirus ornatus; assembly: GCF_036320965.1. NCBI lineage: Eukaryota > Metazoa > Arthropoda > Malacostraca > Decapoda > Palinuridae > Panulirus > Panulirus ornatus. The sequence continues at coordinate 27,530,613 of NC_092279.1, forward strand.
ACACTGTATAAACTATTAAACTACTGCACTTTCAAACGGCCATCTCTGCTTTTTCAGAGAGTGATCCATCTTTTCTTGCACTAATTAACCCTCTATCCTCTCAACAGCTTTATGTCCACTCTTATACAACCCTCTTTTTTTTTACGTTGTATAACATTCTTAACCATAAAGAATGAGAAATTAAAAATATAAAAGTAAATTCACCAATATAAAGTTCACATTTAAATTGTTGCGCCATCAGTATTATATACAACAGTGAACAGTGTTGCCACAAGGCTTGTTTTATTGTGATTTTTTCTATCTTATGCATTCATTGTCATTTTGTTATCTTTTTATTATCATTCTTTTGCTTTGTCGCTGTCTCCCGCATTAGCGAGGTAGCGCAAGCAAACAGACGAAAGAATGGCCTAACCCACCCACATACACATGTAAATACATACACGTCCACACACAGCACATATTTTTTTTTTTCTTTTTTTTGCTTTGTCGCTGTCTCTCGCGTTTGCGAGGTAGCGCAAGGAAACAGACGAAAGAAATGGCCCAACCCACCCCCATACACATGTATATACATACGTCCACACACGCAAATATACATACCTACACAGCTTTCCATGGTTTACCCCAGACGCTTCACATGCCCTGATTCAATCCACTGACAGCACGTCAACCCCGGTATACCACATCGCTCCAATTCACTCTATTCCTTGCCCTCCTTTCACCCTCCTGCATGTTCAGGCCCCGATCACTCAAAATCTTTTTCACTCCATCTTTCCACCTCCAATTTGGTCTCCCACTTCTCCTCGTTCCCTCCACCTCTGACACATATATCCTCTTGGTCAATCTTTCCTCACTCATTCTCTCCATGTGACCAAACCATTTCAAAACACCCTCTTCTGCTCTCTCAACCACACTCTTTTTATTACCACACATCTCTCTTACCCTATTATTACTTACTCGATCAAACCACCTCACACCACATATTGTCCTCAAACATCTCATTTCCAGCACATCCACCCTCCTGTGCACAACTCTATCCATAGCCCATGCCTCGCAACCATGGAACCTTGGAACCACTATTCCTTCAAACATACCCATTTTTGCTTTCCAAGATAATGTTCTCGACTTCCACAAATTCTTCAAGGCTCCCAGAACTTTCGCCCCCTCCCCCACACTATGATTCACTTCCGCTTCCATGGTTCCATCCGCTGCCAAATCCACTCCCAGATATCTAAAACACTTCACTTCCTCCAGTTTTTCTCCATTCAAACTTACCTCCCAAATGACTTGACCCTCAACCCTACTGTACCTAATAACCTTACTCTTATTCACATTTACTCTCAACTTTCTTCTTTCACACACTTTACCAAACTTGGTCACTAGCTTCTGCAGTTTCTCACATGAATCAGCCACCAGCGCTGTATCATCAGCGAACAACAACTGACTCACTTCCCAAGCTCTCTCATCCACAAGAGACTGCATACTTGCCCATCTTTCCAAAACTCTTGCATTCACCTCCATAACAACCCCATCCATAAACAAATTAAACAACCATGGAGACATCACACACACCCCTGCCCCAAACCTACATTCACTAAGAACCAATCACTTTCCTCTCTTCCTACACGTACACATGCCTTACATCCTCAATAAAAACTTTTCACTGCTTCTAACAACTTGCCTCCTTTACCACAGAGCATCTCTATCAACTCTATCATATGCCTTCTCCAGATCCATAAATGCTACATACAAATCCATTTGCTTTTCTAAGTATTTCTCACATACATTCTTCAAAGCAAATACCTGATCCACAAATGCTCTACCACTTCTGAAACTACACTGCTCTTCCCCAATCTGATGCTCTGTACATGCCTTCACCCTCTCTATCAATACCCTCCCATATAATTTACCAGGAATACTCAACAAACTTATACCACTGTAATTTGAGCACTCACTCTTATCCCCTTTGCCTTTGTACAATGGCACTATGCAAGCATTCCACCAATCCTCAGGCACCTCACCATGAATCATACATACATTAAATAACCTTACCAACCAGTCAACAATACAGTCACCCCCTTTTTTAATAAATTCCACTGCAATACCATCCAACCCCACTGCCTTGCCGGCTTTCATATTCCGCAAAGCTTTTACTACCTCTTCTCTGTTTACCAAATCATTTTCCCTAACCCTCTCACTTTGCACACCACCTCGACCAAAACACCCTTTATCTACCACTCTATCATCAAACATATTCAAAAAACCTTCAAAATACTCACTCCATCTCCTTCTCACATCACCACTACTTGTTATCACCTCCCCATTAGCCCCCTTCACTGAAGTTCCCATTTGTTCCCTTGTCTTACATACTTTATTTACCTCCTTCCAAAACATCTTTTTATTCCCCTTAAAATATAATCATACTCTCTCACCACAACTCTCATTTGCCCTCTTTTTCACCTCTTGCACCTTTCTTTTGACCTCCTGCCTCTTTCTTTTATATATCTCCCACTCATTTGCATTATTTCCCTGTAAAAAATCATCCAAATGCCTCTCTCTTCTCTTTCACTAATAATCTTACTTCATCCCACCACTCACTACCCTTTCTAATCTGCCCACCTCACACATTTCTCATGCCACAAGCATCTTTTGCGCAAGCCATAACTGCTTCCATAAATACATCCCATTCTGCCCCCACTCCCCTTATCTCCTTTGTTCTCACCTTTTTCCTTTCTGTACACAGTCTCTCCTAGTACTTCCTCGCACAAGTCTCCTTCCCAAGCTCACTTACTCTCACCACTCTCTTCACCCCAACATTCACTCTTCTTTTCTGAAAACCTCTACAAATCTTCACCTTCGCCTCCACAAGATAATGATCAGACATCCCTCCACTTGCACCTCTCAGCACATTAACATCCAAAAGTCCCTCTTTTGCTTGCCTATCAATTAACGCATAATCCAATAATGCTCTCTGGCCATCTCTCCTACTTACATATGTATACTTATGAATATCTCTCTTTTTAAACCAGGTAGTCCCAATCACCAGTCCTTTTTCAGCACATAAATCTACAAGCTCTTCACCATTTCCATTTACAACATTGAACACCCCATGTACATGAATGATTCTCTTAACTGCCACATTACTCACCTTTGCATTCAAATCACCCATCACTATAACCCGGTCTCATGCATCAAAACTACTGACACACTCACTCAGCTGCCTCCAAAACACTTGCCTCTCATGATCTTTTTTCTCATTCCCAGGTGCATATGCACCAATAATCACCCATCTCTCTCCATCAACTTTCAGTTTTACCCATATCAATCTAGAGTTTACTTTCTTACACTCTATCACATACTCCCACCACTCCTGTTTCAGGAGTAGTGCTACTCCTTCCCTTGCTCTTGTCCTCTCACTAACCCCTGACTTTAATCCCAAGACATTCCCAAGCCACTCTCCCCCTTTACCCTTGAGCTTCGTTTCACTCAGAGCCAAAACATCCAGGTATCTTTCCTCAAACATACTACTTATCTCTCCTTTTTTCTCATCTTGGTTACATCAATACACATTTAGACACCCCAGTCTGAGCCTTTGAGGAGGATGAGCACTCCCTGCGTGACTCCTTCTGTTTCCTTGTTAGAAAGTTGAAATACGAGGGGAAGATTTCTATACCCCGCTATACATATTCATTTATTCATATATCTATTATACTTTGTCGCTGTCTCCTGTGTTTGTGAGGTAGCACAAGGAAACAGACGAAAGAATGGCCCAACCCACCCACATACACATGTATATACATAAACGCCAACACACGCACATATAAATAGCTATACATTTGAACATATACATACACATACATAAACAGATAATTACATATATACATCTGTACATACTCATACATGCTACCTTCATCCATTCCCACCACCACGCCGCCACACATGAAATGGTACCCACCTCCCCCTGCGTGCATGCGAGGTAGCGCTAGGAAAAGACAACAAAGGCCACATTCGTTCATACTCAGTCTCTAGCTGTCATGTATAATGCACCATAACCACAACTCCCTTTCCACATCCAGGCCCCAAAAAACTTTCCATGGTTTACCCCAAATGCTTTACATGCCTTGGTTCAATCCATTGACAGTATGTTCACCCCGGTATACCACATTGTTCCAATTCACTCTGTTCCTTGCATGCCTTTCACCTTCCTGTATGTTCAGGCCCTGATCGCTCAAAATCTTTTTTGCTCCATCCTTCCACCTCCAATTTGGTCTCCCATTTCTTCTCATTCCCTCTACCTCCGACACATATATCCTCTTTGTCAATCTTACTTCACTCATTCTCTCCATGTGATCAAACCATTTCAATACACTCTCCTCTGCTCTCTCAACCGCACTCATTTCAATACCACTCATCCCTCTTACCCTCTCATTACTTACTTGATCAAACCGCTTCACACCACATATCGTCCTCAAACATCTCATTTCTAGCACATCCACTCTCCTCCACAGAACCCTATCTATAGCCCATGCCTCACAACCATATAACATTGATGGTACCACTATTCCTTCAAACATACCAATTTTTGCTCTCCGAGATAACGTCCTCGCGTTCCACACATTATTCAACGCTCCCAGAACCTTTGCCCCCTCCCAAACCCTGTGACTCTTTTCTGCTTCCATGGTTCAATCTGCTGCCAAATCCACTCCCAGATATCAAAAGCACTTCACTTCCTCCAGTTTTTCTCCATTTAAACTTACCTTCCAATTTACTTGCCCCTCAACCCTACTGAACCTAATAACCTTGCTCTTATTCACATTTACTCTCAGCTTTCTACTTTCACACACTTTACCAAACTCAATAACTAACTTCTGCAGTTTCTCATCCGAATCAGCCATCTATGCTGTATCATCAGCGAACAACAACTGACTCACTTCCCAAGCCTTCTCATCCACAACAGACTGCATACTTGCCCCTCTCTCCAGAACTCTTGCATTCACCTCTCTAAACAGCCCATCCAAAACAAATTAAACAACCAAGGAGACATCACGCACCCCTGCCACAAACCGACATTCACTGTTAACCAATCACTTTACCCTCTTCCTACCCATACACATGCCTTACATCCTCGATATAAACTTTTCACTGCTTCTAGCAACTTACCTCCCACACCATATACTCTTGAGACCTTCCACAGAGCATCTCTATCAACTCTATCATATGCCTTCTCCAAATCTATAAATGCTACACACAAATCCATCTGTGTTTCTTATCAACTCTATAATATGCCTTCTTCAAATCTATAAATGCTACCATACAATTCCATCTGTTTTTCTAAGTATTTCTCACATCCATTCTTCAAAGCAAACACCTGATCCCTATCCCTGGGGATAGGGAAGAAAGAATACTTTCCATGAATTCCCCACGTGTTGTAGAAGGCAACTAAAGGGGACAGGAGCGGGGGGTGGGGGGGTTAGAAACCCTCCCCTCCTTGTATTTCATCTTTCTAAACGGGGAAACAGAAAAAGGAGTCATGCAGGGAGTGCTCATCCTCCTTGAAGGTTCAGATTGGGGTGTCTAAATGTGAGTGGATATAACCAAGATGAGAAAAAAAGGAGAAATAGGTAGTATGTTCGAGGAAAGGAACCTGAATGTTTTGGCACTGAGTGAAACAAAGCTCAAGGGTAAAGGGGAAGAGTGGTTTGGGAATGTCTTGGCAGTAAAGTCAGGGGTTAGTGAGACGATAAGAGCAAAGGAAGGAGTAGCACTACTCCTGAAGCAGGAGTTGTGGGAGTATGTGATAGTGTAAGAAAGTAAACTCTAGATTGATATGGGTAAAACTGAAAGTGGATGGAGAGAGATAGGTGATTATTGGTGCCTATGCACCTGGTCATGTGAAGAAAGATCATGAAAGGCAGGTGTTTTGGGAGCAGCTGAGTGAGTGTGTTACCAGTTTTGATGCACAAGACCAGGTTATAGTGATGGGTGATTTGAATGCAAAGGTGAGTAATGTGGCAGTTGAGGGTATAATTGGTGTATATGGGGTGTTCAGTGTTGTAAATGGAAATGGTGAAGAGCTTGTAGATTTGTGTGCTGAAAAAGGACTGGTGATTGGGAATACCTGGTTTAAAAGAGAGATATACATAAGTATACTTATGTAAGTAGGAGAAATGGCTAGAGAGCGTTATTGGATTACGTGTTAATTGATAGGCAAATGAAAGCAAGACTTTTGGATGTAATATGCTGAGAGGGGCAACTGGAGGGATATCTGATCATTATCTTGTGGAGGCAAAGGTGATATGTAGAGGTTTTCAGAAAAGAAGAGAGAATGTTGGGGTGAAGAGAGTGGTGAGAATAAGTGAGCTTGGAAAGATTTGTGTGAGGAAGTACCAGGAGAGATTGAAAGCAGAATGGAAAAAGTTGACAGGAAGCAGTGATGGCTTGCGCAAAACATTCCTATAGCATGAGAAAGGTGGGAGGTGGGAGGTGGGCAGATTAGAAAGGGTAGTAATTGGTGGGATGTAGAAGTAAGATAGTTAGTGAAAGAGAAGAGAGTGGCATTTGGACAATTTTTGCAGGGAAATAGTGCAAATGACTGGGATATGTATAAAAGAAAGACGCAAGAGGTGAAGAAAAAATGTTTGAGGTGAGAAAGAGGGCAAATGAGAGATGGGGTGAGAGAGTATCATTAAATTTTAGGGAGAATAAAAAGATGTTTTGGAAGGAGGTAAACAAAAAGTGTAAGACAAGAAAACAAATGGGAACATCAGTGAAGGGGGCTAATGGGGAAGTAATAACAAGAAGTGATGAAGTGAGAGGGAGATGGAGTGAGTATTTTGAAGGTCTGTTGAATGTGTTTGATGATAGAGTATCAGATATAGGGTGTTTTGGTCAAGGAGGTGTGTGAAGTGAGAGGGTCAGGGAGAATGATTTCGTAAACAGAGAAGAGGTGGTAAAAGCTTTGCGGAAGATGAAAGCCGGCAAGATGGCGGGTTTGGATGGTATTGCAGTGGAATCTATTAAAAGAGGGGGTGCCTGTGTTGTTGACTGGTTGGTGAGGATATTCAATACATGTATGGTTCATGGTGAAGTGCCTGAGAACTGGTGGAATGCATGTATAGTGCCACTGTACAAAGGCAAAGGAGATAAAGCCAAGTGTTCAAATACAGAGGTTTGTTGAGTATTCCTGGGAAATTATATGGAAGGGTATTGAGGGTCAAGGCATGTAAAGAGCATCAGACTGAGGAGGAACAGTGTGGTTTCAGAAGTGGTAGAGGATGTGTGGATCAGGTGTTTGCTTTGAAGAATGTATGTGAGAAATACTTTTCTTAGAAGAACAGATGGATTTGTCTGTAGCATTTATGGATCTGGAGAAAGCATATGATAAGAGTTGATAACGATGCTCTATGGAAGGTATTAAGAGTATATGGTGTGGGTAGTAAGCTGCTAGAAGCAGTGAAAAGTTCTTATTGAGGATGTAAAGCATGTGTACAAGAAGGAAGAGAAAAAAGTGATTGGTTCTCAGTGAATGTTGGTTCGTGGCAAGGGTGTGTGGTGTCTCCATGGTTGTTTAATTTGTTTATGGATGGGGTGGTTAGGGAGGTGAATGCAAGAGTTTTGGAGAGAGGGACAAAATTTGCAGTCTGTTGTGGATGAGAGGGCTTGGGAAGTGAGTCAGTTGTTGTTCACTGATAATACAGCACTAGTGGCTGATTCGGGTGAGAAACTGTAGAAGTTGGTGACTGAGTTTGGTAAAGTGTGTGAAAGAAGAAAGCTGAGAGTAAATGTGAATATGAGGAAGGTTATTAGGTTCAGTATGGTTAAGACATCTGTATGGTTTTAGACATCTGGGAGTGGATTTGGCAGTGGATGGAACCATGGAAGTGGAAGTAAGTCACAGGTTGGGGGAGGTGCCAAAGGTTCTGGGAGTGTTGAAGGTGAGAACATTATCTCGGAGAGCAAAACTGGGAGTGTTAGAGGGAATAGTGGTTCCAACAATACTATATGGTTGTGAAGCATGGGCGCTAGTTAGGGTTATGTGGAGGAGGGTAGATGTGTTGGAAATGAGATGTCTGAGGACAATATACGGTGTGAGGTGGTTTGATCAAGTAAGTAATGAGAGGGTAAGAGAGATGTGTGGTAATAAAAAGAGTGTGGTTGAGAGAGCAGAAGAGGGTGTATTGAAATGGTTTGGTCACATGGAGAGAATCAGTGAGGAATGATTGACAAAGAGGATATATGTGTCAGAAGTGGCAGGAACGAGGGGAATTGGGAGACCAAATTGGAGGTGGAAGGATGGAGTGAAAAAGATTTTGAGCGATCAGGGCCTGAACATACAGGAGGGTGAAAGGCATGCACGGAATGGAGTGAAATGGAACGATGTGGTATACCGGGGTCGATGTGCTGTCAATGGAATGAACCAGGGCATGTGAAGTGTCTGGGTTAAACCATGGAAAGTTTTGTGGGGCCTGGATGTGGAAAGGGAGCTGTGGTTTCAGTGCATTACACATGACAGCTAGAGACTGAGTGTGAACGATTGTGGTCTTTGTTGTCTTTTCCTAATGCTACCTCGTGTGCGTGCGGGGGAGGGAGTTGTCATTTCATGTGTGGTGGGGTGGCAACAAGAATGGATGAAGGCAGCAAGTATGAATATGTACATGTTTATATATGTATATGTCTGTGTATGTATATGTATATATACGTTGAAATGTATAGGTATGTATATGTGCGTGTGTGGGCGTTATGTATACACATGTGTATGTGGGTGGGTTGAACCATTCTTTCATCTGTTTCCTTGCTCTATCTCGCTAACATGGGAGACAGTGACTAAGTATGATGAATATTAAAAAGAATATATCAAAAAGCCAAGGTGACATCACACAGCCCTCCCTTACACCTACATGTACCCCAAAACTTTCAGTCAGCTCACCATCCACTCTTACGCATGCATTTACTCCTCTATGGAAGGCTTTTATCCCATCCAACAGTTTTCCCCTATGCCATATATCCTTAAAACATCTCTCGAAGCATTCCAATAGACTCTGTCATACACCTTCTCCAAATCCATGAGCTGCATACTTCTTACCTTTTGCCAAATTCTTTTCCATGGTTATCTTTACAACAAAAATCTGATCCACACATCCCCTATCTTTCCTAAAACCCCTTTGCATTCAGTCACTTCCATCTCTCTGTCAATCAAAATTCTTGCATACACTTTTCCTTACTTAACAGACTAATTCCCTATAATTGCTACATATATCCTGTGTACCTTTTCCTTTGAATAAAGGAACAATATCTTTCACCCAATGCTTTGGCACAACCTTATGTTTCCATGCTAAATTACAAAAAAGATGCATTAACTATATTACACTTTCTCCTCCATAATTCAACATTTCAGCCATAATCCCATCCACTCCAGATGCCTTTCCTACCTTCAGCCTCATTATTGCCCTTCTTACCATTGTCTTTGCTACAGGGCCCTGCACTTGTATCCTCTTCCTTCCCTCCACCATACTGATGAATGTAACAACTGCTGCCTCCCCTTCTCCCACATTCATCAGTACTTCAAAATACTCTTTCCATCTTCCTTTCTTTTCCTCCTTTTGATTCAGCAATTCCCCTTCCTTGCTTTTCACAACATTTCCACTATTACATCCACCTCTTTTCTTTTTTTACCTCCTTCCAGTATAGTTTCTTATTTTCCCCAAACTCTTCACTTGACTTTCTTAAAAGATCTTCATCTACCCTCTCTTTGCTTTCCTCTATCAGCTTCTTAACATTCCGCTTACACATTTTGCATTCTTCCGTCCTTTGTTGAACTTCCACTGGTACATTCCTATTAAGCAATCTACCATTATGCCTTTTTCTTCTCGTTCACAGCGATCTCTTCTACCCACCATGCATTGCCCTTTTTATTCCTGTATCTCACTATCTTGTATCCAACCGCTGATTCTACAACCTTTACTGGTATTTCTCTAAATATTTTAAACACCTCATTCTCACATGACTGCATTCCTACACTCACTGCACTTCCATCTAAGCTTTCAGTTACTTTCCTTCATACTCCTTCTATTTTTCTTAATTCATCTTCTCGCTTGCCAACACTTTTACCTCTCTATTCTTCCTGCTCCTCATTCCCACAAGAACTGTGAAATGGTCAGAGTCTCCAAAGAATCCTCTCACAACTCTAACATCCAGCACAGCCTCTCTCAATCTTTCATCCAATGTCACATTGTCAATCAAAGCCTTTTGCTCTTCTTTTCCATCATTCCTCATCCATGTATAACTGTGGATCATCTTGCATTCTTTCTAATTCATCTTCTCCCTTGCCAACATTTTTATAAGTCCATTCTTCCTTATACCACACTTTCACAAGAACGACAAAAAGGTCAGAATCTCCAAAGGATCCTTCCACACCTCTAGCATCCAGCACAACCTTTCTCAACTTTTCATCCACAGCCATATATTCAATCAAACCCTTTTGTTCTTCTCCATCATTTGTTATCAACATATACCTGTGAATCATCTTGTCCTAAAAAAAAGGAGTTTACAAGAAAAAAAAAAACTCTCAGCACAGACACCCCTAGATAACTTCTATTCTCATTTACACCAGTCACTTTCCATTTACCAACTAACTCATCAATTTCATCACATCCTACCTTCACATCCATGTCATCCATTACAACTACCTTCCTCTTCTACTCAAATTCAAACAGCTATTCAAATTTCTCCAGAAATACTTCATTTCATCCTTACACTGCACAGTCTTCATATTCACAGGTAGGATATACACATACCCATGCACACTTAATTCTAATCTTTCCATTCTCCCACAATATTCTTGATACATTCCATCTATGCTCTGTAACACCCTCCCATACTCTTGGTGACAGCACAATTGCACATCCCTCTTTTTCTCTTCCCTGATAGTTTTCATTCACTCCTCTTGATACTACTCAACCTTACATTCCCTCCCACAAGTTGCATTCATTTCCATTTTCACTCCTTATACCTTGCCCAAAGATATGAGATTCCCCTGACCCCACCAAATCCAAACTATAATTTTCAAAAATTCTTACAAGCCCCCTCCTTTTCCTCTCACCAGTAATCCTGTTAAAACTCAGAGTCATCACCCTCAATCGCTCATCCCTTTCTCCCTGGCATAAGTGGTGGACTTCAGTGCTGCTTCATAGCCTTTAGTGCTACACCACTAACAGGCCACTGGCAGAGGGCAACTTCAGAGAGGTGTTTCCCTGAGGCACACATACAAAGAATATAAACATGGTCTAACACATTTTTCTGCAGTGTCACAGGCCACCAAATGTGAAGCTTATAAACTGGGGATTAATTGAAATTTCATAAAAACAGAATCCTTTCAGTAATCCCTCCTCAACTCTACATCCTTAAACACCTGGGATCTAGCAGTCTTCTTTCTGATCACCAGTATGGCTTCCACATGGCGAGATCCACTGGTGATATTCTTTCCTATCTTACTTTTGTCTAGTCATCATCCCTGAAAGATTTTTGGGAATCTCACGTAGTTGCCTTTGACATATCCAAAGCTTTTGACAGGGTGTGGCATCAGGGTCTCATCTCCAAGCTCCCCTCTTTTGGCTTTCTTACTTCGTAACTAACTTCCTCTTCAGTCAGTCTATCTCTATGGTTACTGAAAGATCAGCCTTCAATCTTTCTAAATCTATAATGGTGTCCCTCAAGGTTCTTTCCTGTTCCCTACACTTTTTCTCCTTTTCATCAGAATTCGTCTCTTCCACATATAACCAAGTACACTCACATACTGATGACTCAACAATGCATTCATCCACATCCCTCAACTCTGCTCCTTCTCTCACTCAATCTGCATCTTGTCTCCACAGAACTTCCTCAATAAGCTCAAACTTGGACAGGATATCTCAGTGGGGTAGACAAAATCTAGTTAAATTTAAAGGTGCCAAGACCTAGTTTCTACCTATCTCTATTGAAATCTCCTCAAAACTCTCATCTCTCCTTTGACGGTTCTGGAATTCCACTTTTTGACTCAATGAACATACTTGTTATTAGTGTAACATCCACTCTTTCTTGGAAACCCTGCATTATGGAAATACTCATATCTGCCTCTAAAAAGCTTGGAGTCCTGTTTAGATACTGAAACTTCTCTTCTTCTAAGCAGCTGCCCTGTTTATACAAAAGATCGATTCATCCATGAAGTACTGCTCTCACATCTGGGGTGGTTCTAGCTCTGCATCTTTACTTGAGAGAGCTGAGGTGAAAGCAGTCTAATTTATAAAAGCAGCTTCAAAACTTGACTCACTTGCCCTACACTGCAATGTTGGTTCACTTTCCCTCTTCCATAAGTATTACTTTGGGTTTTGCTCCAGAGCTTGCTGCTTGTGTGTCCCCAACCACTAGCTAAAGTAAATGATACTCAGCATGCAGCTGCATCATATGATTATGGTGTGGCCAGTGGCAACTCAAGGGTGGGTAATTTTGATAACTGTTCCTTTCCTTACACCTTAAAGATTTGGAACTCCTAACTTCTCAAGTCTTCCCAGTAACTATGACCAGGAACATTCTTAAATACTGGTTTTTTAATTCCTCTTGAGCAAGTAAAAATCACAGCCACAGACAGCTTAATTATCCCTGATTCTTTTGAGCAGAAAGAAATCACTGCATTTATGGATCTGGAGAAAGCATATGATAAGAGTTGATAGAGATGCTCTGTGGAAGGTATTAAGAATATATGGTGTGGGAGGCAAGTTGTTAGAAGCAGAGAAAAGTTTTTATCGAGGATGTAAGGCATGAGTGTGTGTAGGAAGAGAGGAAAGTGATTGGTTCTCAGTGAATGTAGGTTTGCTGCAGGGGTGTGTGATGTCTCCATGGTTGTTCAATTTGTTTATGGCTGGGGTTGTTAGGGAGGTGAATGCAAGAGTTTTGGAAAGAGGGGCAAGTATGCAATCTCTTGTGGATGAGAGAGCTTGGGAAGTGAGTCAGCTGTTGTTCGGTGATGATACAGCGCTGGTAGCTGATTCATGTGAGAAACTGCAGAAGCTGGTGACTGAGTTTGGTAAAGTGTGTAAAAGAAGAAAGCTGAGAGTAAATGTGAATAAGAGCAAGGTTATTAGGTACAGTAGGGGTGAGGGACAAGTCAACTGGGAGGTAAGTTTGAATGGAGAAAAACTGGAGGAAGTGAAGTGTTTTAGATATCTGGGAGTGGATTTGGCAGCAGATGGAACCATGGAAGCAGAAGTGAATCATAGGGTGGGGGAGGGGGCGAAAGTTCTGGGAGCGTTGAAGAATGTGTGGAAGTTGAGAACATTATCTCGGAAAGCAAAAATGGGTATGTTTGAAGGAATAGTGGTTCCAACAATGTAATATGGTTGCGAGGCGTGGGCTATAGATAGAGTTGTGCGGAGGAGGGTGGATGTGCTGGAAATGAGATGTTTGAGGACAATATGTGGTGTGAGGTGATTTGATCAAGTAAGTAATAATAGGGTAAGAGAGATGTGTGGTGATAAAAAGAGTGTGGTTGAGAGAGCAGAAGAGGGTGTTTTGAAATGGTTTGGTCACATGGAGAGAATCAGTGAGGAAAGATTGACCAAGAGGATATATGTGTCAGAGGTGGAGGTGACGAGGAGAAGTGGGAGACCAAATTGGAGGTGGAAAGATGGAGTGAAAAAGATTTTGAGTGATCGGGGCCTGAACATGCAGGAGGGTGAAAGACGTGCAAGGAATAGAGTGAATTGGAACGATGTGGTATACCTGGGTAGACGTGCTGCCAATGGATTGAACCAGGGCATGTGAAGCGTCTGGGGTAAACCATGGAATGTTCTGAGGGGCCTGGATGTGAAAAGGGAGCTGTTGTTTCGGTGCATTATTACATGACAGCTAGAGACTGAGTGTGAACGAATGTGGCCTTTGTTGTCTTTTTCCTAGCGCTACCTCGTGCACATGAGGGGGAGGAGGTTGTTATTTCATGTGTGGCGGGGTGGCGATGGGAATGAATAAAGGAAGACAGTATGAATTATGTACATGTGTATATATGTATATGTCTGTGTGTGTGTATATATGTGTATACGTTGAGATGTATAGGTATGTATATTTGTACGTGTGGACGTGTATGTATATACATGTGTATGTGGGCGGGTTGGGCCATTCTTTCGTCTGTTTCCTTGCTCTACCTCGCTAATGCGGGAGACAGCGACAAAGCAAAATAAATAAATAGAAATCACTGCCGCAGACAGCTTAATTATCTCTGATTCTTTATCTTCACAACTTGCCCTTAATACCCTGAGATCAGAATGTAACATGTTAGTCTCTGAAGCCAGACACAAATATTCAGACATTACTGTTCATGGGATTCAGATCAAATTGTTATGGATTCCCTCTCATATAGGCCTCCGTGAGCATAACAAAGCTAATGCTTTAGACGAACTTTCACACAGTAAAGGTGGTTGAAAACAATGCTGGGTTGTCAATTAGAACCCTCAAAACTGCAATTAGAAAAGAACTAATTGACCTTTTAGAAGCATGAAGACGAGTTCAGATAAACAGATTTTTAACTTTCTAAATTGGGAAACAGAAGAAGGAGTCACGCGGGGAGTGCTCATCCTCCTCAAAGGCTCAGACAGGGGTGTCTAAATGTGTGTGGTTGTAACCAAGATGTGAAAAAAGGAGAGATAGGTAGTATGTTTGAGGAAAGGAACCTGGATGTTTTGGCTCTGAGTGAAACGAAGCTCAAGGGTAAAGGGGAAGAGTGGTTTGGGAATGTCTTGGGAGTAAAGTCAGGGGTTAGTGAGAGGACAAGAGCAAAGGAAGGAGTAGCAGTACTCCTGAAACAGGAGTTGTGGGAGTATGTGATAGAGTGTAAGAAAGTAAATTCTCGATTAATATGGGTAAAACTGAAAGTTGATGGAGAGAGATGGGTGATTATTGGTGCATATGCACCTGGGCATGAGAAGAAAGATCATGAGAGGCAAGTGTTTTGGGAGCAGCTGAATGAGTGTCTTAGTGGTTTTGATGCACGAGACTGGGTTATAGTGATGGGTGATTTGAATGCAAAGGTGAGTAATGTGGCAGTTGAGGGAATAATTGGTATACATGGGGTGTTCAGTGTTGTAAATGGGAATGGTGAAGAGCTTGTAGATTTATGTGCTGAAAAAGGACTGGTGATTGGGAATACCTGGTTTAAAAAGCGAGATATACATAAGTATGCGTATGTAAGTAGGAGAGATGGCCAGAGAGCGTTATTGGATTACGTGTTAATTGACAGGCGCGCAAAAGAGAGACTTTTGGATGTTAATGTGCTGAGAGGTGCAACTGGAGGGATGTCTGATCATTATCTTGTGAAGGATAAGGTGAAGATTTGTATGGGTTTTCAGAAAAGAAGAGTGAATGTTGGGGTGAAAAGGGTGGTGAGAGTAAGTGAGCTTGGGAAGGTGACTTGTGTGAGGAAGTACCAAGAGAGACTGAGTACAGAATGGAAAAAGGTGAGAACAATGGAAGTAAGGGGAGTGGGGGAGGAATGGGATGTATTTAGGGAATCAGTGATGGATTGCGCAAAAGATGCTTGTGGCATGAGAAGAGTGGGAGGTGGGTTGATTAGAAAGGGTAGTGAGTGGTGGGATGAAGAAGTAAGATTATTAGTGAAAGAGAAGAGAGAGGCATTTGGACGATTTTTGCAGGGAAAAAATGCAATTGAGTGGGAGACGTATAAAAGAAAGAGACAGGAGGTCAAGAGAAAGGTGCAAGAGGTGAAAAAAAGGGCAAATGAGAGTTGGGGTGAGAGAGTATCATTAAATTTTAGGGAGAATAAAAAGATGTTCTGGAAGGAGGTAAATAAAGTGTGTAAGACAAGGGAGCAAATGGGAACTTCAGTGAAGGGCGCAAATGGGGAAGTGATAACAAGTAGTGGTGATGTGAGAAGGAGATGGAGTGAGTATTTTGAAGGTTTGTTGAATGTGTTGAATGATAGAGTGGCAGATATAGGGAGTTTTGGACGAGGTGGTGTGCAAAGTGAGAGGGTTAGGGAAAATGATTTGGTAAACAGAGAAGAGGTAGTAAAAGCTTTGCAGAAGATGAAAGCCGGCAAGGCAGCAGGTTTGGATGGTATTGCAGTGGAATTTATTAAAAAAGGGGGTGACTGTATTGTTGACTGGTTGGTAAGGTTATTTAATGTATGTATGACTCATGGTGAGGTGCCTGAGGATTGGCGGAATGCGTGCATAGTGCCATTGTACAAAGGCAAAGGCGATAAGAGTGAGTGCTCAAATTACAGAGGTATAAGTTTGTTGAGTATTCCCGGTAAATTATATGGGAGGGTATTAATTGTGTGTGTGTGTGTGTGTGCGTGAGTGTGTGTGTGTGTGTGTATGTGTATATATATATGTATATTATCCCTGGGGATAGGGGTGAAAGAATACTTCCCACGTATTCCTCGCGTGTTGTAGAAAGCGACTAGAGGGGACGGGAGCGGGGGGCCAGAAATACTCCCCTCCTTGTATTAACTTTCTAAAATGGGAAACAGAAGAAGGAGTCACGCGGGGAGTGCTCATCCTCCTCGAAGGCTCAGAGTGGGGTGCCTAAATGTGTGTGGATGTAACCAAGATGTGAAAAAAGGAGAGATAGGTAGTATGTTTGAGGAAAGGAACCTGGATGTTTTGGCTCTGAGTGAAACGAAGCTCAAGGGTAAAGGGGAAGAGTGGTTTGGGAATGTCTGGGGAGTAAAGTCAGGGGTTAGTGAGAGGACAAGAGCAAGGGAAGGAGTAGCAATACTCCTGAAACAGGAGTTGTGGGAGTATGTGATAGAGTGTAAGAAAGTAAATTCTCGATTAATATGGGTAAAACTGAAAGTTGATGGAGAGAGGTGGGTGATTATTGGTGCATATGCACCTGGGCATGAGAAGAAAGATCAAGAGAGGCAAGTGTTTTGGGAGCAGCTGAATGAGTGTGTTAGTGGTTTTGATGCACGAGACCGGGTTATAGTGATGGGTGATTTGAATGCAAAGGTGAGTAATGTGGCAGTTGAGGGAATAATTGGTATACATGGGGTGTTCAGTGTTGTAAATGGAAATGGTGGAGAGCTTGTACATTTATGTGCTGAAAAAGGACTGATGATTGGGAATACCTGGTTTAAAAAGCGAGATATACATAAGTATACTTATGTAAGTAGGAGAGATGGCCAGAGAGCGTTATTGGATTACGTGTTAATTCACAGGCATGCGAAAGAGAGACTTTTGGATGTTAATGTGTTGAGAGGTGCAACTGGAGGGATGTCTGATCATTATCTTGTGGAGGCTAAGGTGAAGATTTGTATGGGTTTTCAGAAAAGAAGAGTGAATGTTGGGGTGAAGAGGGTGGTGAGAGTAAGTGAGCTTGAGAAGGAGACCTGTGTGAGGAAGTACCAGGAGAGACTGAGTACAGAATGGAAAAAGGTGAGAACAATGGAAGCAAGGGGAGTGGGGGAGGAATGGGATGTATTTAGGGAATCAGTGATGGATTGCGCAAAAGATGCTTGTGGCATGAGAAGAGTGGGAGGTGGGTTGATTAGAAAGGGTAGTGAGTGGTGGGATGAAGAAGTAAGAGTATTAGTGAAAGAGAAGAGAGAGGCATTTGGACAATTTTTGAAGGGAAAAAATGCAATTGAGTGGGAGATGTATAAAAGAAAGAGACAGGAGGTCAAGAGAAAGGTGCAAGAGGTGAAAAAAAGGGCAAATGAGAGTTGGGGTGAGAGAGTATCATTAAATTTTAGGGAGAATAAAAAGATGTTCTGGAAGGAGGTAAATAAAGTGTGTAAGACAAGGGAGCAAATGGGAACTTCAGTGAAGGGCGCAAATGGGGAGGTGATAACAAGTAGTGGTGATGTGAGAAGGAGATGGAGTGAGTATTTTGAAGGTTTGTTGAATGTGTTTGATGATAGAGTGGCAGATATAGGGTGTTTTGGTCGAGGTGGTGTGCAAAGTGAGAGGGTTAGGGAAAATGATTTGGTAAACAGAGAAGAGGTAGTAAAAGCTTTGCGGAAGATGAAAGCCGGCAAGGCAGCAGGTTTGGATGGTATTGCAGTGGAATTTATTAAAAAAGGGGGTGACTGTATTGTTGACTGGTTGGTAAGGTTATTTAATGTATGTATGACTCATGGTGAGGTGCCTGAGGACTGGCGGAATGCGTGCATAGTGCCATTGTACAAAGGCAAAGGGGATAAGAGTTAGTGCTCAAATTACAGAGGTATAAGTTTGTTGAGTATTCCTGGTAAATTATATGGAAGGGTATTGATTGAAAGTGTGAAGGCATGTACAAGCATCAGATTGGGGAAGAGCAGTGTGGTTTCAGAAGTGGTAGAGGATGTGTGGATCAGGTGTTTGCTTTGAAGAATGTATGTGAGAAATATTTAGAAAAGCAAATGGATTTGTATGTAGCAGTTATGGATCTGGAGAAGGCATATGATAGAGTTGATAGAGATGCTCTGTGGAAGGTATTAAGAATATATGGTGTGGGAGGCAAGTTGTTAGAAGCAGTGAAAAGTTTTTATCGAGGATGTAAGGCATGTGTACGTGTAGGAAGAGAGGAAAGTGATTGGTTCTCAGTGAATGTAGGTTTGCGGCAGGGGTGTGTGATGTCTCCATGGTTGTTTAATTTGTTTATGGATGGGGTTGTTAGGGAGGTAAATGCTAGAGTTTTGGAAAGAGGGGCAAGTATGAAGTCTGTTGGGGATGAGAGAGCTTGGGAAGTGAGTCAGTTGTTGTTCGCTGATGATACAGCGCTGGTGGCTGATTCATGTGAGAAACTGCAGAAGCTGGTGACTGAGTTTGGTAAAGTGTGTGGAAGAAGAAAGTTAAGAGTAAATGTGAATAAGAGCAAGGTTATTAGGTACAGTAGGGTTGAGGGTCAAGTCAATTGGGAGGTGAGTTTGAATGGAGAAAAACTGGAGGAAGTGAAGTGTTTTAGATATCTGGGAGTGGATCTGGCAGCGGATGGAACCATGGAAGCGGAAGTGGATCATAGGGTGGGGGAGGGGGCAAAAATTCTGAGGGCCTTGAAGAATGTGTGGAAGTCGAGAACATTATCTCGGAAAGCAAAAATGGGTATGTTTGAAGGAATAGTGGTTCCAACAATGTTGTATGGTTGCGAGGCGTGGGCTATGGATAGAGTTGTGCGCAGGAAGATGGATGTGCTGGAAATGAGATGTTTGAGGACAATGTGTGGTGTGAGGTGGTTTGATCGAGTAAGTAACGTAAGGGTAAGAGAGATGTGTGGAAATAAAAAGAGCGTGGTTGAGAGAGCAGAAGAGGGTGTTTTGAAGTGGTTTGGGCACATGGAGAGGATGAGTGAGGAAAGATTGACCAAGAGGATATATGTGTCGGAGGTGGAGGGAGCAAGGAGAAGAGGGAGACCAAATTGGAGGTGGAAAGATGGAGTGAAGAAGATTTTGTGTGATCGGGGCCTGACCATGCAGGAGGGTGAAAGGAGGGCAAGGAATAGAGTGAATTGGAGCGATGTGGTATACCGGGATTGACGTGCTGTCAGTGGATTGAATCAAGGCATGTGAAGCGTCTGGGGTAAACCATGGAAAGCTGTGTAGGTATGTATATTTGCGTGTGTGGACGTATGTATATACATGTGTACGGGGGGTTGGGCCATTTCTTTCGTCTGTTTCCTTGCGCTACCTCGCAAACGTGGGAGACAGCGACAAAGTATAAAAAAAAAAAAATTAATTGAGAGGGTGAAGGCATGTACAGAGCATCAGATTTGGGAAAAGCAGTGTGGTTTCAGAAGTGGCAGAGGATGTGTGGATCAGGTGTTTGCTTTGAAGTATGTATGCGAGAAATACTTAGAAAAGCAAATGGATTTGTATGTAGCATTTATGGATCTGGAGAAGGCATATGATAGAGTTGATAGAGATGGTCTGTGGAAGGTATTAGGAATATATGGTGTGGGAGGCAAGTTGTTAGAAGCAGCAAAAAGTTTTTATCGAGGATGTAAGGCATGTGTACGTGTAGGAAGAGAGGAAAGTGATTGGTTCTCAGTGAATGTAGGTTTGCGGCAGGGGTGTGTGATGTCTCCATGGTTGTTTAATTTGTTTATGGATGGGGTTGTTAGGGAGGTGAATGCAAGAGTTTTGGAAAGAGGGGCAAGTATGAAGTCTGTTGGGGATGAGAGAGCTTGGGAAGTGAGTCAGTTGTTGTTCGCTCATGATACAGCGCTGGTGGCTGATTCATGTGAGAAACTGCAGAAGCTGGTGACTGAGTTTCGTAAAGTGTGTGAAAGAAGAAAGTTAAGAGTAAATGTGAATAAGAGCAAGGTTATTAGGTACAGTAAGGTTGAGGGTCAAGTTAATTGGGAGGTAAGTTTGAATGGAGAAAAACTGGAGGAAGTAAAGCATTTTAGATATCTGGGAGTGGATCTGGCAGCGGATGGAACCATGGAAGTGGAAGTGATCATAGGGTGGGGGAGGGGGCGAAAAATCTGAGGGCCTTGAAGAATGTGTGGAAGTCGAGAACATTATCTCGGAAAGCAAAAATGGGTATGTTTGAAGGAATAGTGGTTCCAACAATGTTGTATGGTTGCGAGGCGTGAGCTATGGATAGAGTTGTGCGCAGGAAGATGGATGTGCTGGAAATGAGATGTTTGAGGACAATGTGTGGTGTGAGGTGGTTTGATCGAGTAAGTAACGTAAGGGTAAGAGAGATGTGTGGAAATAAAAAGAGCGTGGTTGAGAGAGCAGAAGAGGGTGTTTTGAAGTGGTTTGGGCACATGGAGAGGATGAGTGAGGAAAGATTGACCAAGAGGATATATGTGTCGGAGGTGGAGGGAGCAAGGAGAAGAGGGAGACCAAATTGGAGGTGGAAAGATGGAGTGAAGAAGATTTTGTGTGATCGGGGCCTGACCATGCAGGAGGGTGAAAGGAGGGCAAGGAATAGAGTGAATTGGAGCGATGTGGTATACCGGGATTGACGTGCTGTCAGTGGATTGAATCAAGGCATGTGAAGCGTCTGGGGTAAACCATGGAAAGCTGTGTAGGTATGTATATTTGCGTGTGTGGACGTATGTATATACATGTGTACGGGGGGTTGGGCCATTTCTTTCGTCTGTTTCCTTGCGCTACCTCGCAAACGTGGGAGACAGCGACAAAGTATAAAAAAAAAAAAAATTAATTGAGAGGGTGAAGGCATGTACAGAGCATCAGATTTGGGAAAAGCAGTGTGGTTTCAGAAGTGGCAGAGGATGTGTGGATCAGGTGTTTGCTTTGAAGTATGTATGCGAGAAATACTTAGAAAAGCAAATGGATTTGTATGTAGCATTTATGGATCTGGAGAAGGCATATGATAGAGTTGATAGAGATGGTCTGTGGAAGGTATTAGGAATATATGGTGTGGGAGGCAAGTTGTTAGAAGCAGCAAAAAGTTTTTATCGAGGATGTAAGGCATGTGTACGTGTAGGAAGAGAGGAAAGTGATTGGTTCTCAGTGAATGTAGGTTTGCGGCAGGGGTGTGTGATGTCTCCATGGTTGTTTAATTTGTTTATGGATGGGGTTGTTAGGGAGGTGAATGCAAGAGTTTTGGAAAGAGGGGCAAGTATGAAGTCTGTTGGGGATGAGAGAGCTTGGGAAGTGAGTCAGTTGTTGTTCGCTCATGATACAGCGCTGGTGGCTGATTCATGTGAGAAACTGCAGAAGCTGGTGACTGAGTTTCGTAAAGTGTGTGAAAGAAGAAAGTTAAGAGTAAATGTGAATAAGAGCAAGGTTATTAGGTACAGTAAGGTTGAGGGTCAAGTTAATTGGGAGGTAAGTTTGAATGGAGAAAAACTGGAGGAAGTAAAGCATTTTAGATATCTGGGAGTGGATCTGGCAGCGGATGGAACCATGGAAGTGGAAGTGAATCATAGGGTGGGGGAGGGGGCGAAAATCCTGGGAGCCTTGAAGAATATGTGGAAGTCGAGAACATTATCTCGGAAAGCAAAAATGGGTATGTTTGAAGGAATAGTGGTTCCAACAATGTCGTATGATTGCAAGGCGTGAGCTATGGATAGAGTTGTACGCAGGAGGGTGGAGGTGCTGGAAATGAGATGTTTGAGGACAATGTGTGGTGTGAGGTGGTTTGATCGAGTAAGTAATGTAAGGGTAAGAGAGATGTGTGGAAATAAAAAGAGAGTGGTTGAGAGAGCAGAAGAGGGTGTTTTGAAATGGTTTGGGCACATGGAGAGAATGAGTGAGGAAAGATTGACCAAGAGGATATATGTGTCAGAGGTGGAGGGAACGAGGAGAAGTGGGAGACCAAATTGGAGGTGGAAAGATGGAGTGAAAAAGATTTTGTGTGATCGGGGCCTGAACATGCAGGAGGGTGAAAGGAGGGCAAGGAATAGAGTGAATTGGATCGATGTGGTATACCGGGGTTGACTTGCTGTCAGTGGATTGAATCAGGGAATGTGAAGCGTCTGGGGTAAACCATGGAAAGTTGTGTGGGGCCTGGATGTGGAAAGGGAGCTGTGGTTTCGGGCATTATTGCATGACAGCTAGAGACTGAGTGTGAACGAATGGGGCCTTTGTTGTCTTTTCCTAGTGCTACCTCGCACCACATCGATCCAATTCACTCTATTCCTTGCCCACCTTTCACCCTCCTGCATGTTCAGGCCCCGATCACTCAAAATCTTTTTCACTACATCTCTCCACCTCCAATTTGGTCTCCCACTTCTCCTCGTTCCCTCCACCTCCAACACATATATCCTCTTGGTCAATCTTTCCTCACTCATTCTCTCCATGTGACCAAACCATTTCAAAACACCCTCTTCTGCTCTCTCAACCACGCTCTTTTTATTTCCACACATCTCTCTTACCCTTACATTACTTACTTGAGAAACATAAACAGAAATATTTTCCATCACAATGAATGAGTAAAGTAAAACATGTACATGGAGAAAGTAATAAGATCATCAGATTACATGATTTTTTCCCTGCAAAAATCGTGCAAATGCCTCTCTCTTCTCTTTCACTAATAATCTTACTTCTTCATCCCACCACTCACTGCCCTTTCTAATCAACCCACCTCCCACTCTTCTCATGCCACAAGCATCTTTTGCACAATCCATCACTGATTCCCAAAATACATCCCATTCCTCCCCCACTTCCCCTACTTCCATTGTTCTCACCTTTTTCCATTCTGTACTCAGTCTCTCCTGGTACTTCCTCACACAAGTCTCCTTCCAAAGCTCACTTACTCTCACCACCCTCTTCAACCCAACATTCACTCTTCTTTTCTGAAAACCCATACAAATCTTCACCTTAGCCTCCACAAGATAATGATCAGACATCCCTCCAGTTGCACCTCTCAGCACATTAACATCCAAAAGTCTCTCTTTCACGCGCCTGTCAATTAACACGTAATCCAATAATGCTCTCTGGCCATCTCTCCTACTTACATACGTATACTTATGTACATCTCGCTTTTTAAACCAGGTATTCCCAATCACCAGTCCTTTTTCAGCACATAAATCTACAAGCTCTCCACCATTTCCATTTACAACACTGAACACCCCATGTATACCAATTATTCCCTTAACTGCCACATTACTCACCTTTGCATTCAAATCACCCATCACTATAACCCGGTCTCGTGCATCAAAACCACTAACACACTCATTCAGCTGCTCCCAAAACACTTGCCTCTCATGATCTTTCTTCTCATGCCCAGGTGCATATGCACCAATAATCACCCATCTTTCTCCATCAACTTTCAGTTTTACCCATATTAATCGAGAATTTACTTTCTTACATTCTATCACATACTCCCACAAGTCCTGTTTCAGGAGTACTGCTACTCCTTCCCTTGCTCTTGTCCTCTCACTAACCCCTGATTTTTGCAGGGAAAAAATGCAATTGAGTGGGAGATGTATAAAAGAAAGAGACAGGAGGTGAAGAGAAAGGTGCAAGAGGTGAAAAAGAGGGCAAATGAGAGTTGGGGTGAGAGAGTATCATTAAATTTTAGGGAGAATAAAAAGATGTTCTGGAAGGAGGTAAATAAAGTGCGTAAGACAAGGGAGCAAATGGGAACTTCAGTGAAGGGCGCAAATGGGGAGGTGATAACAAGTAGTGGAGATGTGAGAAGGAGATGGAGTGAGTATTTTGAAGGTTTGTTGAATGTGTTTGATGATAGAGTGGCAGATATAGGGTGTTTTGGTCGAGAAGGTGTGCAAAGTGAGAGGGTTAGGGAAAATGATTTGGTAAACAGAGAAGAGGTAGTAAAAGCTTTGCGGAAGATGAAAGCCAGCAAGGCAGCAGGTTTGGATGGTATTGCAGTGGAATTTATTAAAAAAGGGGGTGACTGTATTATTGACTGGTTGGTAAGGTTATTTAATGTATGTATGACTCATGGTGAGGTGCCTGAGGATTGGCGGAATGCGTGCATAGTGCCATTGTACAAAGGCAAAGGGGATAAGAGTGAGTGCTCAAATTACAGAGGTATAAGTTTGTTGAGTATTCCTGGTAAATTATATGGGAGGGTATTGATTGCAAGGGTGAAGGCATGTACAGAGCATCAGATTGGGGAAGAGCAGTGTGGTTTCAGAAGTGGTAGAGGATGTGTGGATCAGGTGTTTGCTTTGAAGAATGTATGTGAGAAATACTTAGAAAAGCAAATGGATTTGTATGTAGCAGTTATGGATCTGGAGAAGGCATATGATAGAGTTGATAGAGATGCTCTGTGGAAGGTATCAAGAATACATGGTGTGGGAGGCAAGTTGTTAGAAGCAGTGAAAAGTTTTTATCGAGGATGTAAGGCATGTGTACGTGTAGGAAGAGAGGAAAGTGATTGGTTCTCAGTGAATGTAGGTTTGCGGCAGGGGTGTGTGATGTCTCCATGGTTGTTTAATTTGTTTATGGATGGGCTTGTTAGGGAGGTGAATGCAATAGTTTTGGAAAGAGGGGCAAATATGAAGTCTGTTGGGGATGAGAGAGCTTGGGAAGTCAGTCAGTTGTTGTTCGCTGATGATACAGCGCTGGTGGCTGATTCATGTGAGAAACTGCAGAAGCTGGTGACTGAGTTTGGTAAAGTGTGTGAAAGAAG
The DNA here is from genome assembly GCF_036320965.1 of Panulirus ornatus. NCBI lineage: Eukaryota > Metazoa > Arthropoda > Malacostraca > Decapoda > Palinuridae > Panulirus > Panulirus ornatus. Next base: position 27,555,653 of record NC_092279.1, read on the forward strand.
AAAGTTAAGAGTAAATGTGAATAAGAGCAAGGTTATTAGGTACAGTAGGGTTGAGGGTCAAGTCAATTGGGAGCTAAGTTTGAATGGAGAAAAACTGGAGGAAGTAAAGTGTTTTAGATATCTGGGAGTGGATCTGGCAGCGGATGGAACCATGGCAGCGGAAGTGGATCATAGGGTGGGGGAGGGGGCGAAAATTCTGGGAGCCTTGAAGAATGTGTGGAAGTAGAGAACATTATCTCGGAAAGCAAAAATGGGTATGTTTGAAGGAATAGTGGTTCCAACAATGTTGTATGGTTGCGAGGCGTGGGCTATGGATAGAGTTGTGCGCAGGAAGATGGATGTGCTGGAAATGAGATGTTTGAGGACAATGTGTGGTGTGAGGTGGTTTGATCGAGTAAGTAACGTAAGGGTAAGAGATAGGTGTGGAAATAAAAAGAGCGTGGTTGAGAGAGCAGAAGAGGGTGTTTTGAAATGGTTTGGGCACATGGAGAGAATGAGTGAGGAAAGATTGACCAAGAGGATATATGTGTTGGAGGTGGAGGGAACAAGGAGAAGTGGGAGACCAAACTGGAGGTGGAAAGATGGAGTGAAAAAGATTTTGTGTGATCGGGGCCTGAACATGCAGGAGGGTGAAAGGAGGGCAAGGAATAGAGTGAATTAGATCGATGTGGTATACCGGGCTTGACGTGCTGTCAGTGGATTGAATCAGGGCATGTGAAGCGTCTGGGGTAAACCATGGAAAGCTGTGTAGGTATGTATATTTGCGTGTGTGGACGTATGTATATACATGTGTATGGGGGTGGGTTGGGCCATTTCTTTCGTCTGTTTCCTTGCGCTACCTCGCAAACGCAGGAGACAGCGACAAAGCAAGAAAAAAAAAAGATTACATGATGTTGTAACTGCTAGACTAAGGCTAGGCTATTGGTACTATTGGTGCTTTGGTCTAACTGGAAATGTTACCCATGTGAATTGTAACGTTTGGACACAAAACTAGAAGATTATGTCTTAGAATGTGAAAAAATAGAGCCTTTTAGGAAATATCTAAGAAACCCTGCAAGAAATGTCACAACACATTATTAATAACAAGATATCTGAAATTTTAAGTTTGTATCCACTCCTAACATCTGGTTGGTAAAACTTACAATATGTAATGCATGTAATAAAATACGAATTGTAACATCTTATATAATATCAACCCACTGGGGTCTGACTAAGACCCTTTGTGACCCTTATGTGCTACCGCTCACAGGATGAGCATGGGTGCACAATAAATTTGCCAGGGACACCAGCACACATCAAATCTAAAAATCATAAACATTTTTCCCTTGTCTCTTCTTTTTACCTTTCAATACCCTCTCAATATTCCGATTAAGGTCCAGCCTTGATGTAGTCTTTTGTCCGTGACTGGAGCCTCCAACATAAAAAAAGAAAAAAAAAATGCAAGGATGTTATTATGAGAAACACAAAGGTACCCCATATTATGGAAATCTGGAGCTTGGAAACTTGTAAATTGCTATCACTAAATTAATGATACAAATTATATATCTGCCATTATGCAAAATATCACAATCTAAAAAAAATGTGAAAAACAGAATCAGCCAAAAGCAAAATTCTTTTATAAATCTAGGTTGCATTTGCTGATGCATGCATGAGTGTTCATGACACAGACAACAGGTTTGAGTTTGAACCAGCCTGTGTGTAAGTTATGGTCTGCCTCTTCTAAGATTCCTCCATATTCTGCAGTATATTTCCCCTCAAGATGTCTATAAAGAGGCATCAGGTTCAAGAGCAAGTAGTACAGCTAAATGAGCATGTAAAGGAATTAAACTGGATGTAAATCTTGGATTTACAGATGTCTGATGCAAAAAAAAAGATCTTAGCTCCACTGCTAAAACTCTGGAGTTTGCTGCAGCTACAATGGGAACAATACACGACAACGATCAAATTAAAGCATGTGCTCAAGCTGTAGAAATAACAGAAGTCTCCTGAGCTTGTGGATCAAAGACCAAATTTGAAGTAAAGTGCCATTAAATATGATGGCTATTCAAGCTAAGGCCAAGAGTTTGTAAAATAATTTGCTGGAACTTAACAAAAAAGGCCTTCCTGAACAAGGAAAGACATGTTTGATAGGTTTAGGAAGTGATTTAACCTGCAAAACATTAGATTATGGGGTGAAACTGCTGGTGCTAATCTTGAAGCCACAAGGAATTCTCAGAGTGAACTGAAGAAAATTATCAAAGAAGGATGTTACACGCCAGAACGAGCATACAATGTCAATGAAACAGGTCTTCACTGGAAAAGCATGCCAGATAGAACATCTACTTCAAAGGGAGAGAAGTTAGCATCAGGTTTCAAGGCATCATCAGAGATTTTCTGATGCAACTTCTGGGAGGTATACTGCCGGTGATTTTAAGTTAAAGCTCTCACTATTGCACAGTTTGTCAATCCCAAAGCTCTAAAAGGTTATGCTAAACCTAACACCAATGATTTGGCACTCAAATAGGAAGGCATGGATGGTTATAAGTGTTTTTGAAGACTGTTTTAACAAATCCTGTCATGCTATGGAAAAGTACTGTGTCAAACATAACATTTCCAACAGAGCACTGCTCCTCTTAAACAATGCACCAAGCCATCCTGTGATTTTTGTCTCCTGACCTAAATTCTCTTTTCACACAAAACTTTAACATAAATTCACTTTAAACATCAACTCTTTACATTCAACACACAATTCAAAAGCAAATCTTTTACCAAACCCCTATGAAATGCTACTTATCTCTCTCTATCTATCTACATCCAATATAAAAGCTCAATCAAAAATAAGGACTGGCTTTGCCTCCTTCTTATGCCCTTATCCTCACACAACCCCAACATTTGAAATTTACACTAATCTCAACCATATACTCTCTTCTCTCTGATTTCCTGTCTCATTCAGTCTCCCCTTTTCTCTTTTACCTTATCTATTTGCTTTCTCTTAACCAAACTTCCTAAATCCATCCTTCCTAATGGTAAAATCATCTCAGTATTACAATTTTACAGGCAATCCTTTTTCTTTTTCTATATCCTGTAATATCATCATTTTTCACTAACCACTTTTAACTTTATATCATCATCTTAGGGTATCTATTTGCATAGCTTCCAGTCATTCCATTATCAATATAGCATTTTCTCATGTAATATGGTAAAAGTAGAACATACTCATCAACACTCCCATACCTGCGAGCTTACATCTTCACTCTCCAACAGCCTTCCTAAAGTACCTCCAACTTGCTTACCTTTTGCTATATTTTCAAATATCTTAATATTTATTCATTTAAATACCAGAGTACTCCCTAGATACTGGAAATTCTAGTACCTCTGCCCTTGTCAACAGTGCTTCAACTTCTTAATATACTTTTAATTTCTGTGGCAATATCCTGAAGTTCCTCTAATGCTTTACCCATCAGTGTAGCATAATCATATCGTCACCAACCAAACTTTCCTGCGTTTTCTGTCCTTTACCAGTCTTACTCCTTAACCTATATTTCATACCAAGAGGTCCCCTAAATAACAGTCCACAATGGTACAAAAAAGATACACAGATATAAAACACTACTGCTTCATCTTAATCCCTATCTCAAACCACTCACTTATTCCTCCATTCATCCTGCAAATATATTTCATCATCTTTCAAGAGTAAGTTTTACAAAATCTTATCAGAAACAAGTAATTACCTATTCTATGAGAATGAAATACTAGCAAACTTTAGATAATCTGATTAAAAGGATACATAAGTCTGTTCCTGTAACAGGTTGTGCCAAGACATTATTTTGATAGAGATGTGCTGTACGGAGGGGAGGAGTCCGAAGAACGCCCTGTGCTGTGGGGCAACCTCCAGCATTGGTTGCAAGGAGAGCCAGCCGATCACTCTGTGGCTGAAGGAGGATGAAATACTGTGTATGCCCCCATATTCTTGGGTTGCGAACTGACCGTATACCTGTAAATACATATCAAAGATGTCTAGATATCAACTGAAATTTCATTCTTTGGCAAATCCCAGAATAGTTACTGGAATCAGCACAAATTTGAGCTTAAATTTTGAAAAGAATCATGAAATACTTAGAAGAGAGTGCCTGAAGTGATTCATGCAACAACAGATGGGAATAGAGTGATATAAGTAGAGAAAAATTGTTTATGAGAAAAAATTATAAAGAGATTAGTCCGAAACAAAATGGTGATAAAGGGAGCAATGAATTTTCACAATTCAAGAACAGTAATATGATCAGTAATCCTTTCCTAGCAGTATGCTCAAGTGATGAAACCAATAAAAAAATTATCTATAAATACACACCAATGATAATTACTAAAACTTTTTTAACTTCAGCAATAGAATTATACTACATAACACAATCTATCCCTGAGGATGGGGTAGGAAGAAGACTTCCCACATATTCCCTGTGTGTCGTAGAAGGCGACTAAAAGGGGAGGGAGCAGGGGGCTGGAAATCCTCACCCCCGTTTTTAATTTTCCAAAAGAAGGAACAGAGAAGGGGGTCAAGTGTGGATATTACTTCCAAGGCTCAGTCCTCTGTTCTTAACGCTACCTCGCTGATGCAGGAAATGGCAAATATGTATGAAAATAAAACACAATCTATAAATAGCCCTAGCGCAAGGGAAACATCTTGATATAGTTCTCTAGACAAGAATAACACCATTAATCTGAAATATTTATTATTTTATCATACTCTGTCGGTCTTCCATGTTAGCAAGGTAGCGCATGAAAACAGACAAAAGAATGCCCCAACCCGCCCACATACACATGTATATACATATACGTCCACTCACGCAAATATACATACCTATACATCTCAACGTATACATATATATACACACACCGACATATACATATATACACATGTACATAATTCATAGTCTGCCTTTATTCATTCCCACTGCCACCCCTCCACACATGAAATAACAACCCCCTTCTCCCTCATGTGCGCGAGGTAGCGCTACGAAAAGACAACAAAGGCCACATTCGTTCACACTCAGTCACTTGCTGTCACGTATAATGCACAGAAACCACAGCTCCCTTTCCACATCCAGGCCACACAAAACTTTCCATGGTTTATCCCAGACGCATCACATGCCCTGGTTCAATCCATTGACAGCACTTTGACCCCGGTATACCACATCGTTCCAATTCACTCTATTCCTTGCAAGCCTTTCCCCCTCCTGAATGTTCAGGCCCCGATCACTCAAAATCTTTTTCACTCCATCATTCCAACTCCAATTTGGTCTCCCACTTCTCCTTGTTCCCTCCACCTCTGACACATATATCTTCTTGGTCAATCTTTCCTCACTCATTCTCTCCATGTGACCAAACCATTTCAAAATGCCCTCTTCTGCTCTCTCAACCACACTCTTTTCATTACCACACGTCTTTTACCCTTTCATTACTTACTCGATCAAACCATCTCACACCACATATTGTCCTCAAACATCTCATTTCCAGCACATCCACCCTCCTCCGCACAACTCTATCTATAGCCCACGCCTCGCAACCATATAACATTGTTGAAACCACTATTACTTCAAACATACCCATTTTTGCTTTCCGAGATAATGTTCTCGACTTCCACACATTTTTCAGTGCTCCTAGAACTTTCACCCCCTTCCCCACCCTGTCACTCACTTCCACTTCCATGGTTCCATCCGCTGCCAAATCCACTCCCAGATATCCAAAACACTTCACTTCCTCCAGTTTTTCTCCATTCAAACGTACCTCCCAATTAACTTGTCCCTCAACCCTATTGTACCTAATAACCTTGCTCTTATTCACATTTACTCTCAGCTTTCTTCTTTCACACACATCACCAAATTAAGTCACCAACTTCTGCAGTTTCTCACACGAATCAGCCACCAGCGCCGTATCATCAGCGAACAACAATTGACTCACTTCCCAAGCCCTCTCATCCACAACTCACTGCACAGTTGCCCCTCTCTCCAAAACTCATGCATTTACCACCCTAATAACACCATCCATAAATAAATTAAACAACCATGGAGACATAACGCACCCCTGCCGCAAACCGACATTCACTGAGAACCAATCACTTTCCTCTCTTCCTACTCGAATACATGCCTTACATCCTCAATAAAAACTTTTCACGGCTTCTAACAACTTGCCTCCCACACCATATATTCTTAATACCTTCCACAGAGCATCTCTTATCAACTCTATCATATGCCTTCTCCAGATCCATAAATGCTATATACAAATCCATTTGCTTTTCTAAGTATTTCTCACATACATTCTTCAAAGCAAACACCTGATCCACATATCCTCTACCACTTCTGAAACCACACTGCTCTTCCCCAATCTGATGCTCTGTACATGCCTTCACCCTCTCTATCAATACCCTCCCATATAATTTCCCAGGAATACTCAACAAACTTATACCTCTGTAATTTGAGCACTCACCTTTATCCCCTTTGCCTCTGTATGATGGCACTATGCATGCATTACGCCAATCCTCAGGCACCTCATCATGAGTCATACATATATCAAATATCCTTACCAACCAGTCAACAACACAGTCATCCCCTTTTTTATTAAATTCCACTGCAATACCATCCAAACCCGGTGCCTTGCCAGCTTTCATCTTCTGCAAAGCTTTTACTACCTCTTCTCTGTTTACCAAATCATTCTCCCTAACCCTCTCACTTTGCACACCACCTCGACCAAAACACCCTATATCTGTCACTCTATCATCTAACACATTCAACAAACCTTCAAAATGTTCACTCCATCTCATTCTAACATCACAACTACTTGTTATCACCTCCCCATTAGCCCCCTTCACTAATGTTCCCATTTGTTCTCTTGCCTTATGCACTTTATTTACCTCCTTCCAAAACATTTTTTATTCTCCCTAAAATTTAATGACACTCCATCACCTCACCTCTCATTTGCCCTCTTTTTCACCTCTTACACCTTTCTCTTGACCTCCTGCCTCTTTCTTTTAAACATCTCCCAGTCATTTGCATTATATCCCTGCAAAAATCATCCAAATGCCTCTCTCTTCTCTTTCACTAACAATCTTACTTCTTCATCCCACCACTCACTACCCTTTCTTATCTGTCCACCTCCCATGCTTCTCATGCCACAAGCATCATTTGTGCAAGCCATTACTGCTTCCCTAAATACATCCCATTCCTCCCCCACTCCCCTTACCTTCTTTGCTCTCGCCTTTTTCCATTCTGCACTCAGTCTCTCCTGTTACTTCCTAACACAAGTCTCCTTCTCAAGCTCACTTACTCTCACCACTCTCTTCACCCCAACATTCTCTCTTCTTTTCTGAAAACCTCTACAAATCTTCACCTTCGCCTCCAACAAGATAATGATCAGACATCCCTCTAGTTGCACCCCTCAGCACATTAACATACAAAAGTCTTTCTTTCACGCGCCTATCAATCAACACATAATCCAATAACGCTCTCCGGCCATCTCTCCTACTTACATATGTATACTTATGTATATCTCTCTTTTTAAACCAGATATTCCGAATCACCAGCCCTTTTTGAGCACACAAATCTACAAGCTCTTCACCATTTCCATTTACAACACTGAACACCCCATGTACACCAATCATTCCCTCAACTGCCACATTACTCACCTTTGCATTCAAATCACCCATCACTATAACCTGGTCTCGTGCATCAAAACTACTAACATACTCACTCAGCTGCTCCCAAAACACTTTCCTCTCATGATCTTCCTTCTCATGCCCAGGTGTATATACATCAATAATCACCCATCTCTCTCCATCCACTTTCAGTTTTACCAATATCAATCTTGAGTTCACTTTCTTACACTCTATCGCATACTACCACCACTCCTGTTTCAAGAGTAGTGCTACTCCTTCCCTTGCTCTTGTCCTCTCACCAACCCCCGACTTTATTCACAAAACATTCCCAAACCACTCTTCCCCTTTACCCTTGAGCTTCGTTTCACTCAGAGCCAAAACATCCAGGTTCCTTTCCTCAAACATACTACCTATCTCTCCTTTTTTCTCATCTTGGTTACATCAACACACATTCAGACTCCCCAATCTGAGCCTTCAAGGAGGATGAGCACTCCCCGTGTGACTCCTTCATCTGTTTCCCCTTTTAGAAAGTTAAAATACAAAGAGGGGAGGCCCCCCGCTCCCGTCCCCTTTAGTCACCTTCTACAACACGTGAGGAATGCGTGGGAAGTATTCTTTCTCCCCTATCCCTAGGGATAGCAATATAGCAATATATGGTAAAAATAAAAATACAGAACTGCTACTCAAAATACAATGAAACAAGGATAAGAAGAGTCATCCTTTAGCAGACCTTCAACACCACAACACTGCTTGTAGCACACAGAAAAATGCACATCTGCATATGGATCTTAATACTATACACCATAAACAATATTTGGAGAGGCATCTGTATAATGATTCACCACAATACAGACCTAGTTTTCAGAAAATATCTATGGTATACACTTTTGCTCCTGGGAAAGAAAACCATTATGGCAATGCTCACGACAGTATGCTCAGAGCTGCCTAATATATCATGTCAAGTCTATAAACAAACTAACTAGAGTATATTTCGCTTAGGAAGATGGTTTCTCACAACTTACGTTGTTTCTGCTACTGATGATCCTGTTTTCGTGCAGCATGAGTTTATCTCAACATTCAATAAAACTTACTTGAATCCTTTTCTCTAATAAGAGAAAGAAGTGATGGAGCAGACAACTGAAGTGAGCATGACAGTCCTGTATCAAAGTGCACAGAATATCGTACCAGCATCCCATTCTGGCAGGCAATGACTACCTCGCTCTCACCTCCACATTGCCAGCAAGCACTGCAGAAAATATGCTTTAGTTTAAATTTTTGTCTTCCTTTAATATTCAATGAAATCTCATAACCACTTTTTAAAAACGTTGGGGAGTGTGAGATGGTGAACACTGAAAACTACAAGTTGTGCTGTGTCAGTATAACATAAGTGATGATGCCACCAAATCCTTTCCATATGAGAGAGCCATCAAGAAGTACCTATGGCTGCACTAATACAAATAATTTTCATTCAACTTTGAAGTAAGTTGGGGACTAATGAAGTAAGCATCTCATCAAGTCAAAATACAAAATGGTTTAACAAAGCTTGTGATTAAGAAGTGAAGTTCTTGACACAAATAAAAACAAATTTATTACACTTAACTACTGTCTCCCACATTAGCAAGGTAGTGCAAGGAAACAGATGAAAGAATGGCCCAACCCACCTACATACACAGGTATATACATATACATCCACACATGCACATATACATACATATACATTTCAGCATATACATACACAGACATATACATATGTACAAATGCACATATCCATACTTCCTGCCTTAATCCATTCCAGTCGTTACCTGCCACACACAAAATAGCATTTCTTGCCCCCCTCCCCAAGCAAGACAGCACCAGGAAAAGACAAAAAAGGACACATTTGTTCACATTTAGTCTCTAGCTGTCATGTATAATACACCGAAACCACAGCTCCCTTTCCACATTCAGGCCCCACACACCTTTCCATGGTTTACCCCAGACGCTTCACATGCCCTGGTTCAATCCATTGACAGCACATCGACCCCGGTATACCACATCGTTCCAATTCACTCTATTCCTTGCAAGCCTTTCACCCTCCTGCATGTTCAGGCCCCGATCACTCAAAATCTTTTTCACTCCATCTTTCCACCTCCAATTTGGTCTCCCACTTCTCCTCCTTCCCACCACCTCCAACACATATATCCTCTTGGTCAATCTTTCCCCACTCATTCTCTCCATGTGACCAAACCATTTCAAAACACCCTCTTCTGCTCTCTCAACCACACTCTTTTTATTTCCACACATCTCTCTTACCCTTACATTACTTACTCGATCAAACCACCTCACACCACAAACTGTCCTCAAACATCTCATTTCCAGCACATCCACCCTCCTGTGCACACTCTATCCATAGCCCACGCCTCGCAACCATACAACATTGTTGGAACAACTATTCCTTCAAACATACCCATTTTTGCTTTCTGAGATAATGTTCTCGACTTCTAAACATTCTTCAAGGCTCCCAGAATTTTCGCCCCCTCCCCCACCCTATGATTCACTTCCGCTTCCATGGTTCCATCCGCTGCCAGATCCACTCCCAGATATCTAAAACACATTACTTCCTCCAGTTTTTCTCCATTCAAACTTACCTCCCAACTGACTTAAACCTCAACCCTACTGTACCTAATAACCTTGCTCTTATTCACATTCAATCTTAACTTTCTTCTTTCACACACTTTACCAAACTCAGTCACCAGCTTCTGCAGTTTCTTACATGAATCAGCCACCAGCGCTGTATCATCCGCGAACAACAACTTACTCACTTCCCAAGCTCTCTCATCCCCAACAGACTTCATACTTGCCCCTCTTTCCAAAACTCTTGCATTCACCTCCCTAACAACCCCATCCATAAACAAATTAAACAACCATGGAGACACACACCCCTGCCGCAAACCTACATTCACTGAGAACCAATCACTTTCCTCTCTTCCTACACGTACACATGCCTTACATCCTCGATAAAAACTTTTCACTGCTTCTAACAACTTGCCTCCCACACCATATATTCTTAAAACCTTCCACAGAGCATCTCTATCAACTCTATCATTTGCCTTCTCCAGATCCATAAATGCTACATACAAATCCATTTGTTTTTCTATGTATTTCTCACATACATTCTTCAAAGCAAACACCTGATCCACACATCCTCTACCGCTTCTGAAACTACACTGCTCTTCCCCAATCTGATGCTCTGTACACGCCTTCACCCTCTCAATCAATACCCTCCCATCAGGAGTTGTGGGAGTATGTGATAGAGTGTAAGAAAGTAAATTCTAGATTGATATGGGTAAAACTGAAAGTTGAGGGAGAGAGATGGGTGATTATTGGTGCATATGCACCTGGGCATGAGAAGAAAGATCATGGGAGGCAAGTGTTTTGGGAGCAGCTGAATGAGTGTGTTAGTGGTTTTGATGCACAAGACCGGGTTATAGTGATGGGTGATTTGAATGCAAAGGTGAGTAATGTGGCAGTTAAGAGAATCATTCATGTACATGGGGTGTTCAATGTTGTAAATGGAAATGGTGAAGAGCTTGTAGATTTATGTGCTGAAAAAGGACTGGTGATTGGGAATACCTGGTTTAAAAAGCGAGATATACATAAGTATACGTATGTAAGTAGGAGAGATGGCCAGAGAGCGTTATTGGATTACGTGTTAATTGATAGACGCACGAAAGAGAGACTTTTGGATGTTAATGTGCTGAGAGGTGCAACTGGAGGGATGTCTGATCATTATCTTGTGGAGGCAAAGGTGAAGATTTGTGGGGGTTTTCAGAAAAGAAGAGAGAATGTTGGGGTGAAGAGAGTGGTGAGAATAAGTGAGCTTGGGAAGGAGACTTGTGTGAGGAAGTACCAGGAGAGACTGAGTACAGAATGGAAAAAGGTGAGAACAAAGGAGGTAAGGGGAGTGGGGGAGGAATGGGATGTATTTAGGGAAGCAGTGATGGCTTGCGCAAAAGATGCTTGTGGCATGAGAAGCGTGGGAGGTGAGTTGATTAGAAAAGGTAGTGAGTGGTGGAATGAAGAAGTAAGAGTATTAGTGAAAGAGAAGAGAGAGGCATTTGGACAATTTTTGCAGGGAAAAAATGCAAATGAGTGGGAGAGGTATAAAAGAAAGAGGCAAGAGGTCAAGAGAAAGGTGCAAGAGGTGAAAAAGAGGGCAAATGAGAGTTGGGGTGAGAGAGTATCATTAAATTTCAGGGAGAATAAAAAGATGTTTTGGAAGGAGGTAAACAAAGTGCGTAAGACGAAGGAGCAAATGGGATCTTCAGTGAAGGGGGCTAATGGGGAGGTGATAACAAGTAGTGGTGCTGTGAGAAGGAGATGGAGTGGGTATTTTAAAGGTTTGTTGAATGTGTTTGATGATAGAGTGGCAGATATAGGGTGTCTTGTTCGAGGTGGTGTGCAAAGTGAGAGGGTTAGGGAAAATGATTTGGTAAATAGAGAAGAGGTAGTAAAAGCTTTACGGAAGATGAAAACCGGCAAAGCAGCAGGTTTGCATGGTATTGCAGTGGAATTTATTAAAAAAGGGGGTGACTGTATTGTTGACTGGTTGGTAAGGTTATTTAATGTATGTATGATTCATGGTGAGGTGCCTGAGGATTGGCGGAATGCTTGCAAAGTGCCATTGTACAAAGGCAAAGGGGGATAAGAGTGAGTGCTCAAATTACAGAGGTATAAGTTTGTTGAGTATTCCTGGTAAATTATATGGGAGGGTATTGATTGAGAGGGTGAAGGCATGTACAGAGCGTCAGATTGGGGAAGAGCAGTGCGGTTTCAGAAGTGGTAGAGGATGTGTGGATCAGGTGTTCGCTTTGAAGAATGTATGTGAGAAATACTTAGAAAAGCAAATGGATTTGTATGTAGCATTTATGGATCTGGAGAAGGCATATGATAGAGTTGATAGAGATGCTCTGTGGAAGGTATTAAGAATATATGGTGTGGGAGGAAAGTTGTTAGAAGCAGTGAAAAGTTTTTATCGAGGATGTAAGGCATGTGTACGTGTAGGAAGAGAGGAAAGTGATTGGTTCTCAGTGAATGTAGGTTTGCGGCAGGGGTGTGTGATGTCTCCATGGTTGTTTAATTTGTTTATGGATGGGGTTGTTAGGGAGGTAAATGCAAGAGTTTTGGAAAGAGGGGCAAGTATGAAGTCTGTTGGGGATGAGAGAGCTTGGGAAGTGAGTCAGTTGTTGTTCGCTGATGATACAGCGCTGGTGGCTGATTCATGTGAGAAACTGCAGAAGCTGGTGACTGAGTTTGGAAAAGTGTGTGGAAGAAGAAAGTTAAGAGTAAATGTGAATAAGAGCAAGGTTATTAGGTACAGTAGGGTTGAGGGTCAAGTCAATTGGGAGGTGAGTTTGAATGGAGAAAAACTGGAGGAAGTGAAGTGTTTTTGATATCTGGGAGTGGATCTGGCAGCGGATGGAACCATGGAAGCGGAAGTGGATCATAGGGTGGGGGAGGGGGCGAAAATCCTGGGGGCCTTGAAGAATGTGTGGAAGTCGAGAACATTATCTCGGAAAGCAAAAATGGGTATGTTTGAAGGAATATTGGTTCCAACAATGTTGTATGATTGCGAGGCGTGGGCTATGGATAGAGTTGTGCGCAGGAGGATGGATGTGCTGGAAATGAGATGTTTGAGGACAATGTGTGGTGTGAGGTGGTTTGATCGAGTGAGTAACGTAAGGGTAAGAGAGATGTGTGGAAATAAAAAGAGCGTGGTTGAGAGAGCAGAAGAGGGTGTTTTGAAGTGGTTTGGGCACATGGAGAGGATGAGTGAGGAAAGATTGACCAAGAGGATATATGTGTCGGAGGTGGAGGGAACAAGGAAAAGAGGGAGACCAAATTGGAGGTGGAAAGATGGAGTGAAAAAGATTTTGTGTGATCGGGGCCTGAACATGCAGGAGGGTGAAAGGAGGGCAAGGAACAGAGTGAATTGGAGCGATGTGGTATACCGGGGTTGACGTGCTGTCAGTGGATTGAAGCAGGGCATGTGAAGCGTCTGGGGTAAACCATGGAAAGCTGTGTAGGTATGTATATTTGCGTGTGTGGATGTATGTATATACATGTATATGGGGGGGGGGGGGTTGGGCCATTTCTTTCGTCTGTTTCCTTGCGCTACCTCGCAAACGCGGGAGACAGCGACAAAGTATAATAAAAAAAAAAAATCTCAATACAGTATAATACGTACCAATATAGTATTAATGAGATAATAAGTATCTTCAAATAACTACTAAGATCCTCAAGAGCCACCTTATCTGTGGATTAACTTACCCTACAAAAGAACAGCTGCAATCATCAAGGTCCCAGAATTTCGTTTGCTGGTAAAATCTTACTCTTGTGTGCAAAATAAGCTAGTTTGGTGGTAAAATCTTGCTCTTGTGTACATAATAAGCTAGTCTGGTTGAGGTAAAATCATATTTCTTTCACTTATCGACATCATACTTCGGCAGAATTACAGTTTAAAGGCACCTTAAGACTGACTGTGGAACATCACTTACTTTAGAAAGCTAATGATTATATATTGAGGAGAATACAATAAGGCCAGTGGTGCATGATTTGGACTGTAACTTTTTCAATGCAGCAAATATTTTAAAATCTACCATGATATAATCTATGTTCATGATCTGTTGCTGTTTGAATCCCTTTGAATTCCATTATATTCCATAACAATCACATACTTTTCACATATCATATGTAGGTTCTCATAATTGTTCTTGATTTCTAAATGTGTTCCAGCTATGGTATCTGATATTCATAGCCCTCCTAAGTATCAATTTATCTACTGTATGGTAAATGAAAAGGAGTTTTTAAATCCTGACCTAATTTCTTTAGACTTAGGAACCAGAAGACTTGAGCTTAAGCAAGACCTCATGAGACATGCTTAGGTCAGGTCATAGATTATTTCCATATATTAGGTTATTTCCACTTTTTTAAAAAAGCTGAAATGATACAGGCAACTGAGGCCCTAATAAAGGTCATTCTATTAATGCTATATATATGCGAAAGAGTGTAAGAAAGTAAACTCTAGAATGATACGGGTAAAACTGAAAGTGGATAGAGAGTGATGGGTGATTGTTGGTGCCTATGCACTTGGGCATGAGAAGAAAGATCATGAGAGGAAAGTGTTTTAGGAGCAGCTGAGTGAAAATGTTAGCAGCTTTGATGCACGAGACTGGGTTATAGTGATGGTTGATTTCAATGCAAAGGTGAACAAGGTGGCAGTTGAGGGTATAATTGGTGTACATTGGGTGTTCAGTGTTGTAAATGGACATGGTGAAGAGCTTGTAGATTTGTGTGCTGAAAAAGGACTGGTAACTGGGAATACCTGGTTTAAAAAGAGAGATATACATAAGAATACATATGTGAGTAGGAGAGATGGCCAGCGGGCATTATTGGGTTACGTGTTAATTGATAGACGTGTGAAAGAGAGACTTTTGGATGTTAATGTGCTGAGAGGGGTAAATGGAGGGATGTCTATTCACTATCTTGTGGAGGTGAAGGTGAAGATTTGTAAAGGTTTTCAGAAAAGAAGAGAGAATGCTAAGGAGAAGAGAGTGGTGAGAGGAAGTGACCCTGGAAAGACGACCTGTGTGAGGAGGTACCAGGAGGGATTGAGTGCAGAATGGCAAAAGGTGAGAGCTTGGTAAGGGGAGTGGGGGAGGAATGGGATGTATTTAAGCTAGCAGTTGCTAGAAGCAGTGAAAAGTTTTTACCTAGAATGTAAGGCATGTATATGAGTAGGAAGAGAGGAAAGAGATTAGTTCCCAGTGAATGTCGGCTTGTGGTGAGGGTGTGTGATGTCTCCATGGTGGTTTAATTTCTTTATGGATGGGGTGGTTAGGGTGGTGAATGCAAGAGTTTTAGAGAGAGGGGTAAATATGCAGTCTGTTGTTGATAAAAGGGCTTGGGAAGTGTGTCAGTTGTGGTTCATTGATGATACAGTGCTGATGGGTGATTCAGGTGAAACCACAGCTCCCTTTCCACATCCAGGCCCAATAAAACTTTCCATGGTTTATCCCAGATGCTTCACATGCCCTGGTTCAGTCCATTGACAGCACGTCGACCCCGGTATACCACATTATTCCAATTCACTCTATTCCTTGCACGCCTTTCACCCTCCTGAATGTTCAGGCCCCGATCACTCAAAATCTTTTTCACTCCATCCTTCCACCTCCAATTTGGTCTCCCACTTCTCCTTGCTCCCTCCACTTCTGACACATATATCCTCTTTATCAATCTTTCCTCACTCATTCTCTCCATGTGACCAAACCATTTCAAAACACCCTCTTCTGCTCTCTCAACCACACTATTTTTATTACCACACATCTCTCTTACCCTTTCATTCCTTCCTCGTTCAAACCATCTCACACCACATATTGTCCTCAAACATCTCATTTCCAACACATCCACTCTCCTCCACACAACTCTATCAATAGCCCATGCCTTGCAACCATATAACATTGTTGGAACAAGAATTCCTTCAAGCATACCCATTTTTACTTTCTAAGATAATGTTCTCGTGTTTGACAAACTTTTCAACCTTCCCACAACTTTCACCCCCTCCACCACCCTCTGACTCACTTCCATTTCCATGGTTCCATCCACTGCCAAATCCACTCCCAAATATCTAAAACACTTCACTCCCCCCAGTTTTTCTCCATTCAAACTTACCTCCCAACTGACTTGACCCTCAACCCTACTGTACCTAATAACCTTGCTCTTATTCACATTTACTCTCAGCGATCTTCTTACACACTTTACCAAACTAAATCACCGGCTTTTGCAGTTTCTCACCCAAAGCAGCCACCAGTGCTGTATCATCAGCGAATAACAACTGACTCACTTCCCAAACTCTCTCATCCACAACAGACTGCATACTTGCCCGTCTCCAAAAGTCTTGCATTCACCTCCCTAATAACCCCATCCATAAACAAATTAAACAACCATGGAGACATCACGCACCCCTGCCACAAACCGATATTCACTAACCAATCACTTTCCTCTCATCCTACTTGTACACATGCCTTACATCCTCGATAAAAACTTTTCATTGCATCTAGCAACATGCATCTCACACCATATATTCTTAATACCTTCCACAGAGCATCTCTATCAACTCTATCATATGCCCACTCCAGATCCATAAATGCTACATACAAATCCATTTGCTTTTTTAGGTATGTCTCACATACATTCTTCAAAACAAACACCTGATCCACACATCATCTACCACTTCTAAAACCACACTGCTCTTCCCCAATCTGATGCTCTGTGCATGCCTTCATTCTCTCAATCAATACCTTCCCATATAATTTCCCAGGAATACTCAACTAACATATAACTCTGTAATTTGAACACTCACCTTTATCCCCTTTGCCTTTGTACAATGGCACTGTGGATACATTCTGCAAATCCTCAGGCACCTCACCATGAGTCATACATACAGTAAGTATCCTTACCAACCAGTCAACAACACAGTCACTCCCTTTTTTAATAAATTCCATTGCAATACCATCCAAACCCGCTGCCTTGCCAGCTTTCATCTTCTGTAAAGTTTTTACTTCCTCTTCTCTGTTTACCAAATCATTCTCCCTAACCCTCTCAATTCGCACACCACCTCGACCATAACACCCTAAATCTGCCACTCTATCATCTAACACATTCAAAACTCACTCCATCTCTTTCTCACATCACCACTACTTGTTATTACCTCCCCATTAGCCCTCTTAACTGATGTTCCCATTTGTTCTCTTGTCTGACGCACTTTATTTACCTCCTTCCAAAACGTCTTTTCATTCTCCCTAAAATCTAATGATACTCTCTCACCCCAACTCTCATTTGCCCTCTTATTCACCTCTTGCATCTTTCTCTTGACATCCTGCCTCTTTCTTTTAAATATCTCCCAGTCATTTGCACTATTTCCCTACAAAAATTGTCCATATGCCTTTCTCTTCTCCACTAATAATATTTCTTCTTCATCCCACCACTCACTACCCTTTCTAATCTCCCCACCTCCCACGTTCCTCATGCCACAAGATTCTTTTGCGCAAGCCATCACAGCTTCCCTAAATACATCCCATTCCTCCCCCACTCCCCTTATGTCCTTTGCTCCACCATTTTCCATTTTGCATTCAGTCTCTCCTGGTACTTCCTTATGCAAGACTCCTTCCCAAACTCACTTACTCTCACAACTTCTCTCTTCTTTTCTATAAACCTCTACAAATCTTCACCTTCGCCTCCACAAGATAATGATCAGATATCCCTCCAGTTGCACCTCTCAGCACATTAACATCCAAACGTCTCTTTTTCACGCGCCTATCAATTAACACGTAATCCAATAACGCTCTCTGGGGTGAGAGAGTATCATTAAATTTTAGGGAGAATAAAAAGATGTTCTGGAAGGAGGTAAATAAAGTGCGTAAGACAAGGGAGCAAATGGGAACTTCAGTGAAGGGCGCAAATGGGGAGGTGATAACAAGTAGTGGTGATGTGAGAAGGAGATGGAGTGAGTATTTTGAAGGTTTGTTGAATGTGTTTGATGATAGAGTGGCAGATATAGGGTGTTTTGGTCGAGGCAGTGTGCAAAGTGAGAGGGTTAGGGAAAATGATTTGGTAAACAGAGAAGAGGTAGTAAAAGCTTTGCGGAAGATGAAAGCCGGCAAGGCAGCAGGTTAGGATGGTATTGCAGTGGAATTTATTAAAAAAGGGGGTGACTGTATTGTTGACTGGTTGGTAAGGTTATTTAATGTATGTATGACTCATGGTGAGGTGCCTGAGGATTGGCGGAATGCGTGCATAGTGCCATTGTACAAAGGCAAAGGGGATAAGAGTGAGTGCTCAAATTACAGAGGTATAAGTTTGTTGAGTATTCCTGGTAAATTATATGGGAGGGTATTGATTGAGAGGGTGAAAGCATGTACAGAGCAACAGATTGGGGAAGAGCAGTGTGGTTTCAGAAGTGGTAGAGGATGTGTGGATCAGGTGTTTGCTTTGAAGAATGTATGTGAGAAATACTTAGAAAAGCAAATGGATTTGTATGTAGCATTTATGGATCTGGAGAAGGCATATGATAGAGTTGATAGAGATGCTCTGTGGAAGGTATTAAGAATATATGGTGTGGGAGGCAAGTTGTTAGAAGCAGTGAAAAGTTTTTATCGAGGATGTAAGGCATGTGTACGTGTAGGAAGAGAGGAAAGTGATTGTTCTCAGTGAATGTAGGTTTGCAGCAGGGGTGTGTGATGTCTCCATGGTTGTTTAATTTGTTGATGGATGGGGTTGTTAGGGAGGTGAATGCAAGAGTTTTGGAAAGAGGGGCAAGTATGAGGTCTGTTGGGGATGAGAGAGCTTGGGAAGTGAGTCACTTGTTGTTCGCTGATGATACAGCGCTGGTGGTTGATTCATGTGAGAAACTGCAGAAGCTGGTGACTGAGTTTGGTAAAGTGTGTGAAAGAAGAAAGTTAAGAGTAAATGTGAATAAGAGCAAGGTTATTAGGTACAGTAGGGTTGAGGGTCAAGTCAATTGGGAGGTGAGTTTGAATGGAGAAAAACTGGAGGAAGTGAAGTGTTTTAGATATCTGGGAGTGGATCTGGCAGCGGATGGAACCATGGAAGCGGAAGTGGATCATAGGGTGGGGGAGGGGGCGAAAATTCTGGGAGCCTTGAAGAATGTGTGGAAGTCGAGAACATTATCTCGGAAAGCAAAAATGAGTATGTTTGAAGGAATAGTGGTTCCAACAATGTTGTATGGTTGCGAGGCGTGGGCTATGGATAGAGTTGTGCACAGGAGGATGGATGTGGTGGAAATGAGATGTTTGAGGACAATGTGTGGTGTGAGGTGGTTTGATCGAGTAAGTAACGTAAGGGTAAGAGAGATGTGTGGAAATAAAAAGAGCGTGGTTGAGAGAGCAGAAGAGGGTGTTTTGAAATGGTTTGGGCACATGGAGAGAATGAGTGAGGAAAGATTGACCAAGAGGATATATGTGTCGGAGGTGGAGGGAACGAGGAGAAGAGGGAGACCAAATTGGAGGTGGAAAGATGGAGTGAAAAAGATTTTGTGTGATCGGGGCCTGAACATGCAGGAGGGTGAAAGGAGGACAAGGAATAGAGTGAATTGGAGCGATGTGGTATACCGGGGTTGACGTGCTGTCAGTGGATTAAATCGGGGCATGTGAAGCGTCTGGGGTAAACCATGGAAAGCTGTGTAGGTATGTATATTTTGCGTGTGTGGACGTATGTATATACAGGTGTATGGGGGTGGGTTGGGCCATTTCTTTTGTCTGTTTCCTTGCGCTACCTCGCAAACGTGGGAGACAGCGACAAAGCAAAAAAAAAAAAAAAAAAAAAATATATTATTATTTTTTTTATTATACTTTGTCGCTGTCTCCCGCATTTGCGAAGTAGCGCAAGGAAACAGACGAAAGAAATGGCCCAACCCCCCCCATACACATGTATATACATACGTCCACACACGCAAATATACATACCTACACAGCTTTCCATGGTTTACCCCAGACGCTTCACATGCCTTGATTCAATCCACTGACACCACGTCAACCCCGGTATACCACATCGCTCCAATTCACTCTATTCCTTGCCCTCCTTTCACCCTCCTGCATGTTCAGGCCCCGCTCACACAAAATCTTTTTCACTCCATCTTTCCACCTCCAATTTAGTCTCCCTCCTCAGTCATTCTCTCCATGTGCCCAAACCACTTCAAAACACCCTCTTCTGCTCTCTCAACCACGCTCTTTTTATTTCCACACATCTCTCTTACCCTTACGTTACTCTCTCGATCAAACCACCTCACACCACACATTGTCCTCAAACATCTCATTTCCAGCACATCCATCCTCCTGCCCACAACTCTATCCATAGCCCACGCCTCGCAACCATACAACATTGTTGGAACCACTATTCCTTCAAACATACCCATTTTTGCTTTCCGAGATAATGTTCTCGACTTCCACACATTCTTCAAGGCCCCCAGAATTTTCGCCCCCTCCCCCACCCTATGATCCACTTCCGCTTCCATGGTTCCATCCGCTGCCAGATCCACTCCCAGATATCTAAAACACTTCACTTCCTCCAGTTTTACTCCATTCAAACTCACCTCCCAATTGACTTGACCCTCAACCCTACTGTACCTAATAACCTTGCTCTTATTCACATTTACTCTTAACTTTCTTCTTCCACACACTTTACCAAACTCAGTCACCAGCTTCTGCAGTTTCTCACATGAATCAGCCACCAGCGCTGTATCATCAGCGAACAACAACTGACTCACTTCCCAAGCTCTCTCCTCCCCAACAGACTTCATACTTGCCCCTCTTTCCAAAACTCTTGCATTTACCTCCCTACCAACCCCATCCATAAACAAATTAAACAACCATGGAGACATCACACACCCCTGCCGCAAACCTACATTCACTGAGAACCAATCACTTTCCTCTCTTCCTACACGTACACATGCCTTACATCCTCGATAAAAACTTTTCACTGCTTCTAACAACTTGCCTCCCACACCATATATCTTTAATACCTTCCACAGAGCATCTCTATCAACTCTATCATATGCCTTCTCCAGATCCATAAATGCTACATACAAATCCATTTGCTTTTCTAAGTATTTCTCACATAAATTATTCAAAGCAAACACCTGATCCACACATCCTCTACCACTTCTGAAACCACATTGCTCTTCCTCAATCTGATGCTCTTTACATGCCTTCACCCTCTCAATTAATACCCTCCCATATAATTTACCAGGAATACTCAACAAACTTATACCTCTGTAATTTGAGCACTCACTCTTATCCCCTTTGCCTTTGTACAATGGCACTATGCAAGCATTCTGCCAATCCTCAGGCACCTCACCATGAGTCATACATACATTAAATACCCTAACCAACCAATGCGTGCATAGTGCCATTGTATAAAGGCAAAGAGGATAAAGATGAGTGCTCAAATTACAGAGGTATAAGTTTGTTGAGTATTCCTGGGAAAATATATGTGAAGGTATTGATTGAGAGGGTGAAAGTATGTAAAGAGCATCAGATTGGGGAAGAGCAGAGTGGTTTCAGAAGTGGTAGAGATGTGTGGATCAGGTGTTTGCTTTGAAGAATGTATGTGAGAAATACTTAGACAAGCAAATGGATTAGTATGTAGCATTTATGGATCTGGAGAAGGCATATAATAGAGTTGATAGAGATGGTCTGTGGAAGGTATTAAAAGTGTACGGTGTGGGAAGCAAGCTGCTAGAAGTACAGAAGTTTTTATCGAGAATGTAAGGCATGTGTACGAGTAGGAAGAGGAAAGTGATTGGTTCTCAGTGAATGTTGGTTTGCAGAATGGGTGCATGATGTCTCCATGGTTGTTTAATTTGTTTATGGATGGGGTTGTTAGAGAGATGAATGTAAGAGTTTTGGAGAAAGTGGCAAGTATGCAGTCTGTTGTGGATGAGAGGGCTTGGGAAGTGAGTCAGTTGTTGTTCACTGACGATATAGCGATGGTGGCTGATTCGGTTAAAAACTGCAGAAGCCGGTGACTGAGATTGGTAAAGTGTGTAAAAGAAGAAAGCTGAGAGTAAATGTGAATAAGAGCAAGGTTATTAGGTACAGTAGGGTTGAGGGACAAGTCAATTGGGAGGTAAGTCTGAATGGAGAAAAACTGGAGGAAGTGAAGTATTTTAGACATCTGGGAGTGGATTTGGCAGTGGATGGAGGCACGGAAGCAGAAGTGAGTCATAGGGTGGGGTGGGGACAAAAGTTCTGGGAGCAATGAAAAATGTGTGGAAGGAGAGAACATTATTTCGGAAAGCAAAAATGGATATGTTTGAAGGAACAGCGGTTCCAAAAATGTTATATTGTTGCGAGGCATGGGCTATAGATAGAGTTGTGTGGAGGAGAGTGGATGTGCTGGAAATGAGATGTTT
The DNA here is from genome assembly GCF_036320965.1 of Panulirus ornatus. NCBI lineage: Eukaryota > Metazoa > Arthropoda > Malacostraca > Decapoda > Palinuridae > Panulirus > Panulirus ornatus. The sequence goes on from NC_092279.1 coordinate 27,578,245, forward strand.
GAGGACAATATGTGGTATGAGTTGGTTTGATCAAGTAAGTAATGAAAGGGTAAGAGAGATGTGTGGAAATAAAAAGAGTATCGTTGAGAGAGGAGAAGAGGGTGTTTTGAAATGGTTTGGTCACATGGAGAGAATGAGTGAGGAAAGATTGACCAAGAGGATATATGTGTCAGAGGTGGAGGGAACGAGGAGAAGTGGGAGACCAAACTGGAGGTGGAAAGATGGAGTGAAAAAGATTTTGTGTGATCGGGGCCTGAACATGCAGGAGGGTGAAAGGAGGACAAGGAATAGAGTGAATTGGAGCGATGTGGTATACCGGGGTTGACGTGCTGTCAGTGGATTAAATCGGGGCATGTGAAGCGTCTGGGGTAAACCATGGAAAGCTGTGTAGGTATGTATATTTTGCGTGTGTGGACGTATGTATATACAGGTGTATGGGGGTGGGTTGGGCCATTTCTTTTGTCTGTTTCCTTGCGCTACCTCGCAAACGTGGGAGACAGCGACAAAGCAAAAAAAAAAAAAAAAAAAAATATATTATTATTTTTTTTATTATACTTTGTCGCTGTCTCCCGCATTTGCGAAGTAGCGCAAGGAAACAGACGAAAGAAATGGCCCAACCCCCCCCATACACATGTATATACATACGTCCACACACGCAAATATACATACCTACACAGCTTTCCATGGTTTACCCCAGACGCTTCACATGCCTTGATTCAATCCACTGACACCACGTCAACCCCGGTATACCACATCGCTCCAATTCACTCTATTCCTTGCCCTCCTTTCACCCTCCTGCATGTTCAGGCCCCGCTCACACAAAATCTTTTTCACTCCATCTTTCCACCTCCAATTTAGTCTCCCTCCTCAGTCATTCTCTCCATGTGCCCAAACCACTTCAAAACACCCTCTTCTGCTCTCTCAACCACGCTCTTTTTATTTCCACACATCTCTCTTACCCTTACGTTACTCTCTCGATCAAACCACCTCACACCACACATTGTCCTCAAACATCTCATTTCCAGCACATCCATCCTCCTGCCCACAACTCTATCCATAGCCCACGCCTCGCAACCATACAACATTGTTGGAACCACTATTCCTTCAAACATACCCATTTTTGCTTTCCGAGATAATGTTCTCGACTTCCACACATTCTTCAAGGCCCCCAGAATTTTCGCCCCCTCCCCCACCCTATGATCCACTTCCGCTTCCATGGTTCCATCCGCTGCCAGATCCACTCCCAGATATCTAAAACACTTCACTTCCTCCAGTTTTACTCCATTCAAACTCACCTCCCAATTGACTTGACCCTCAACCCTACTGTACCTAATAACCTTGCTCTTATTCACATTTACTCTTAACTTTCTTCTTCCACACACTTTACCAAACTCAGTCACCAGCTTCTGCAGTTTCTCACATGAATCAGCCACCAGCGCTGTATCATCAGCGAACAACAACTGACTCACTTCCCAAGCTCTCTCCTCCCCAACAGACTTCATACTTGCCCCTCTTTCCAAAACTCTTGCATTTACCTCCCTACCAACCCCATCCATAAACAAATTAAACAACCATGGAGACATCACACACCCCTGCCGCAAACCTACATTCACTGAGAACCAATCACTTTCCTCTCTTCCTACACGTACACATGCCTTACATCCTCGATAAAAACTTTTCACTGCTTCTAACAACTTGCCTCCCACACCATATATCTTTAATACCTTCCACAGAGCATCTCTATCAACTCTATCATATGCCTTCTCCAGATCCATAAATGCTACATACAAATCCATTTGCTTTTCTAAGTATTTCTCACATAAATTATTCAAAGCAAACACCTGATCCACACATCCTCTACCACTTCTGAAACCACATTGCTCTTCCTCAATCTGATGCTCTTTACATGCCTTCACCCTCTCAATTAATACCCTCCCATATAATTTACCAGGAATACTCAACAAACTTATACCTCTGTAATTTGAGCACTCACTCTTATCCCCTTTGCCTTTGTACAATGGCACTATGCAAGCATTCTGCCAATCCTCAGGCACCTCACCATGAGTCATACATACATTAAATACCCTAACCAACCAATGCGTGCATAGTGCCATTGTATAAAGGCAAAGAGGATAAAGATGAGTGCTCAAATTACAGAGGTATAAGTTTGTTGAGTATTCCTGGGAAAATATATGTGAAGGTATTGATTGAGAGGGTGAAAGTATGTAAAGAGCATCAGATTGGGGAAGAGCAGAGTGGTTTCAGAAGTGGTAGAGATGTGTGGATCAGGTGTTTGCTTTGAAGAATGTATGTGAGAAATACTTAGACAAGCAAATGGATTAGTATGTAGCATTTATGGATCTGGAGAAGGCATATAATAGAGTTGATAGAGATGGTCTGTGGAAGGTATTAAAAGTGTACGGTGTGGGAAGCAAGCTGCTAGAAGTACAGAAGTTTTTATCGAGAATGTAAGGCATGTGTACGAGTAGGAAGAGGAAAGTGATTGGTTCTCAGTGAATGTTGGTTTGCAGAATGGGTGCATGATGTCTCCATGGTTGTTTAATTTGTTTATGGATGGGGTTGTTAGAGAGATGAATGTAAGAGTTTTGGAGAAAGTGGCAAGTATGCAGTCTGTTGTGGATGAGAGGGCTTGGGAAGTGAGTCAGTTGTTGTTCACTGACGATATAGCGATGGTGGCTGATTCGGTTAAAAACTGCAGAAGCCGGTGACTGAGATTGGTAAAGTGTGTAAAAGAAGAAAGCTGAGAGTAAATGTGAATAAGAGCAAGGTTATTAGGTACAGTAGGGTTGAGGGACAAGTCAATTGGGAGGTAAGTCTGAATGGAGAAAAACTGGAGGAAGTGAAGTATTTTAGACATCTGGGAGTGGATTTGGCAGTGGATGGAGGCACGGAAGCAGAAGTGAGTCATAGGGTGGGGTGGGGACAAAAGTTCTGGGAGCAATGAAAAATGTGTGGAAGGAGAGAACATTATTTCGGAAAGCAAAAATGGATATGTTTGAAGGAACAGCGGTTCCAAAAATGTTATATTGTTGCGAGGCATGGGCTATAGATAGAGTTGTGTGGAGGAGAGTGGATGTGCTGGAAATGAGATGTTTGAGGACAATATGTGGTATGAGTTGGTTTGATCAAGTAAGTAATGAAAGGGTAAGAGAGATGTGTGGAAATAAAAAGAGTATCGTTGAGAGAGGAGAAGAGGGTGTTTTGAAATGGTTTGGTCACATGGAGAGAATGAGTGAGGAAAGATTGACCAAGAGGATATATGTGTCAGAGGTGGAGGGAACGAGGAGAAGTGGGAGACCAAACTGGAGGTGGAAGGTTGAAGTGAAAAAGATTTTGAGCGATCGGGGCCAGAACATGCAGGAGGGTGAAAGGCGTGCAAGGAATAGAGTGAACTGGAACGATGTGGTATACCGGGGTCGACGTGCAGTCAATGGATTGAACCAGGGCATGTGAAGCGTCTGGGGTAAACCACGGAAAGTTTTGCGGGGCCTGGAGGTGGAAAGGGAGCTGTGGTTTCGGTGCATTATACATGACAGCTAGAGACTGAGTGTGAACGAATTTGGCCTTTGTTGTCTTTTCCTAGCGCTACCTCGCGTGCATGCGGGGGAAGGGGGTTGTCATTTTATGTGTGGCAGGGTGGTGACGGGAATGAATAAAGGCAGCAAGTATGAATTATGTACATGTGTATACATGTATATATCTGTGTATGTATATATATGTATACGTTAAAATGTATAGGTATGTATATGTGCGTATGGACATGTATGTATATACATGTGTATGTGGGTGGATTGGGCCATTCTTTCGTCTGTTTCCTCGCTAATGCAGGAGACAGCGACAAAGTATAATAAAATATAAATAAATATAACGTACATATACATAAATCAACATTTACATATTTACAGTGCTTACCTTCAGAGTGGGGTGCCTAAATGTGTGTGGATGTAACCAAGATGTGAAAAAAGGAGAGATAGGTAGTATGTTTGAGGAAAGGAACCTGGATGTTTTGGCTCTGAGTGAAACGAAGCTCAAGGGTAAAGGGGAAGAGTGGTTTGGAAATGTCTGGGGAGTGACGTCAGGGGTTAGTGAGAGGCAAGAGCAAGGGAAGGAGTAGCAATACTCCTGAAACAGGAGTTGTGGGAGTATGTCATGGAATGTAAGAAAGTGAATTCTCGATTAATATGGGTAAAATTGAAAGTTGATGGAGAGAGGTGGGTGATTATTGGTGCATATGCACCTGGGCATGAGAAGAAGGATCATGAGAGGCAAGTGTTTTGGGAGCAGCTAAATGAGTGTGTTAGCGGTTTTGAGGCACGAGACCGGGTTATAGTGATGGGTGATTTGAATGCAAAGGTGAGTAATGTGGCAGTTGAGGGAATAATTGGTATGCATGGGGTGTTCAGTGTTGTAAATGGAAATGGTGAAGAGCTTGTAGATTTATGTGCTGAAAAAGGACTGATGATTGGGAATACCTGGTTTAAAAAGCGAGATATACATAAGTATACTTATGTAAGTAGGAGAGATGGCCAGAGAGCGTTATTGGATTACGTGTTAATGGACAGGCGTGCGAAAGAGAGACTTTTGGATGTCAATGTGCTGAGAGGTGCAACTGGAGGGATGTCTGATCATTATCTTGTGGAGGCTAAGGTGAAGATTAGTATGGGTTTTCAGAAAAGAAGAGTGAATGTTGGGGTGAAGAAGGTGGTGAGAGTAAGTGAGCTTGGGAAGGAGACCTGTGTGAAGAAGTATCAGGAGAGACTGTGTACAGAATGGAAAAAGGTGAGAACAATGGAAGTAAGGGGAGTGGGGGAGGAATGGGATGTATTTAGGGAATCAGTGATGGATTGCACAAAAGATGCTTGTGGCATGAGAAGAGTGGGAGGTGGGCTGTTTAGAAAGGGTAGTGAGTGGTGGGATGAAGAAGTAAGAGTATTAGTGAAAGAGAAGAGAGAGGCATTTGGACGATTTTTGCAGGGAAAAAATGCAATTGAGTGGGAGAAGTATAAAAGAAAGAGACAGGAGGTCAAGAGAAAGGTGCAAGAGGTGAAAAAAAGGGCAAATGAGAGTTGGGGTGAGAGACTATCAGTAAATTTTAGGGAGAATAAAAAGATGTTCTGGAAGGAGGTAAATAGGGTGCGTAAGACAAGGGAGCAAATGGGAACTTCAGTGAAGGGCGTAAATGGGGAGGTGATAACAAGTAGTGGTGATGTGAGAAGGAGATGGAATGAGTATTTTGAAGGTTTGTTGAATGTGTCTGATGACAGAGTGGCAGATATAGGGTGTTTGGGTCGAGGTGGTGTGCAAAGTGAGAGGGTTAGGGAAAATGATTTGGTAAACAGAGAAGAGGTAGTAAAAGCTTTGCGGAAGATGAAAGCCGGCAAGGCAGCAGGTTTGGATGGTATTGCAGTGGAATTGATTAAAAAAGGGGGTGACTGTATTGTTGACTGGTTGGTAAGGTTATTTAATGTATGTATGACTCATGGTGAGGTGCCTGAGGATTGGCAGAATGCGTGCATAGTGCCATTGTACAAAGGCAAAGGGGATAAGAGTGAGTGCTCAAATTACAGAGGTATAAGTTTGTTGAGTATTCCTGGTAAATTATATGGGAGGGTATTGATTGAGAGGGTGAAGGCATGTACAGAGCATCAGATTGGGGAAGAGCAGTGTGGTTTCAGAAGTGGTAGAGGATGTGTGGATCAGGTGTTTGCTTTGAAGAATGTATGTGAGAAATACTTAGAAAAGCAAATGGATTTGTATGTAGCATTTATGGATCTGGAGAAGGCATATGATAGAGTTGAAAGAGATGCTCTGTGGAAGGTATTAAGAATATATGGTGTGGGAGGCAAGTTGTTAGAAGCAGTGAAAAGTTTTTATCGAGGATGTAAGGCATGTGTACGTGTAGGAAGAGAGGAAAGTGATTGGTTCTCAGTGAATGTAGGTTTGCGGCAGGGGTGTGTGATGTCTCCATGGTTGTTTAATTTGTTTATGGATGGGGTTGTTAGGGAGGTAAATGCAAGAGTTTTGGAAAGAGGGGCAAGTATGAAGTCTGTTGGGGATGAGAGAGCTTGGGAAGTGAGTCAGTTGTTGTTCGCTGATGATACAGCGCTGGTGGCGGATTCATGTGAGAAACTGCAGAAGCTGGTGACGGAGTTTGGTAAAGTGTGTGGAAGAAGAAAGTTAAGAGTAAATGTGAATAAGAGCAAGGTTATTAGGTACAGTAGGGTTGAGGGTCAAGTCAATTGGGAGGTGAGTTTGAATGGTGAAAAACTGGAGGAAGTGAAGTGTTTTAGATATCTGGGAGTGGATCTGTCAGCGGTTGGAACCATGGAAGCGGAAGTGGATCATAGGGTGGGGGAGGGGGCGAAAATTTTGGGAGCCTTGAAAAATGTGTGGAAGTCGAGAACATTATCCCGGAAAGCAAAAATGGGTATGTTTGAAGGAATAGTAGTTCCAACAATGTTGTATGGTTGCGAGGCGTGGGCTATGGATAGAGTTGTGCGCAGGAGGATGGATGTGCTGGAAATGAGATGTTTGAGGACAATGTGTGGTGTGAGGTGGTTTGATCGAGTAAGTAACGTAAGGGTAAGAGAGATGTGTGGAAATAAAAAGAGCGTGGTTGAGAGAGCAGAAGAGGGTGTTTTGAAATGGTTTGGGCACATGGAGAGAATGAGTGAGGAAAGATTGACCAAGAGGATATATGTGTCGGAGGTGGAGGGAACAAGGAGAAGAGGGAGACCAAATTGGAGGTGGAAAGATGGAGTGAAAAGGATTTTGTGTGATCGGGGCCTGAACATGCAGGAGGGTGAAAGGAGGGCAAGGAATAGAGTGAATTGGAGCGATGTGGTATACAGGGGTTGACGTGCTGTCAGTGGATTGAATCAAGGCATGTGAAGCGTCCGGGGTAAACCATGGAAAGCTGTGTAGGTATGTATATTTGCGTGTGTGGACGTGTGTATGTACATGTGTATGGGGGGGTTGGGCCATTTCTTTCGTCTGTTTCCTTGCGCTACCTCGCAAACGCGGGAGACAGCGACAAAGTATAAAAAAAAAAAAAAAAAAAACCTTCATCCATTCCCGGTGCTACTCCGCCTTTCATGAAACAGCATCGCCAATCCATGTGTCAGCAAGATAGCGCCAGGAAAAAGAGGAAGAATGGCAACATCTGCTCACACTCATTCTCCAGGTGTCATGTCTAATTCATTGAAACCACAGCTCCCTATCCACATCCAGGCCCCACAGGCCTTTCCATGGTTTACCCCAGACGTTTCACATGCCCTGGTTCAGTCCAGTGACAGCATGTCGACCAGAGACTACCACATCGTTCCCATTCACTGTATTCTGTGCACATCATTCACCCTCTTGCATGTTCAGGCCACGATCGCTCAAAACTTTTTCACTCCATCATTCCACCTCTAATTTCGTCTCCTGCTTCTCCTTGTTCCATGCACCTCTGACATATGCATTCTCTTTGTTGACCTTTATTCACTCTTTCTCTCCATATGTCCAAACCATTTCAACACACCCTCTTCTGCTCAGTCAATCACACTTTTTACAACTGCAAACCTCTCTTACCCTTTCATTATTTACTTGATCAAACCCCCTCACACCACATATTGTCCTTAAGCATTTTATTTCCAACACATCCATCCTCCTCCACACAACCCTATCTATAGCCTATGCCTTGCAACCATAATGTTCTCTCTTTCCACAAATTCTTCATCACTCCCAGAACCTTTGTCCCCTCCACCGCCCTATAACTCCCAGATATCAAAAACACTTCACTTCCTCCAATCATTCTCCATTCAAACCTACATCCCAACCCTGCTGAACCTAATAACCTTGACCTTATTCACATTTACTCTCAGCCTTCTCCTTTCGCACACTTTTCCAAACTCAGTCACCAATTTCTGCAGTTTCTCACTTGAATCAGCTGCCAGTGCTGTATCATTGGCAAACAACAACTGACTCACTTTCCAGGCCCTCTCATCCTAAACAGACTGCTTAATGGCACCTCTCTTCAAAACCCTGGCATTTATTTAAACAAACATGGTGACATCACACACCCCTGCCACACACTGATTCTGGGAACCATTCACTCTCCTCTCCTCCTACTTGTACAATTGCCTTACAAACTTGATATGAATTTCTCACTGCTTCTAACAGCTTACCTCCTACAACATATAGTCTTAATACCTTCCACAAAGAATCTGTATCAACTCTTATCATATGCCTTCTCCAGATTCATAAATACCACATACAAATCCACCTGTTTTTCTAAGTATTTCCCATACATTCTTCGAAACAAACACCAGATCCACACATCCTCTACCACTTCTGAAACCATGCTGCTCCTCCCCAATCTGATACTCTGTACATGCCTTCATCCTTTCAATCCATACCCTCCCAAACAATTTTAAAGGTACAGTCAACAGATTTATGCCTGTGTTGTTTGAATGTACCTTTATCCCCTTGGCCTTCATACAATGGCACTATGCATACATTTCTCCAATCCTCAAGCACTTCACCATGTTCCACACATACAATGAATACCCTTACCAATCAATCAGCAACATAGGTCACCCCCTTTCTTAATAAATTCAACTGCAATACCATCCAATCCCGCCATCTTGCCATATTTCATATTCTGCAAGGATCTTACCACATCTCTCTTCACCAAACCACTCTCCCTGACTCTCTCGCTTCCCACACCAACCTGACTAAAACATCCTACATCTGCCACTCTGTCATTAAACATATTCAACAGTCCTTCAAAATACTTGCTCCATCACTGCCTGTTATCACTTCCCCACCTGTCAACTTCACAGATGTTCCCATTTATTCTCTTGTCTTTTGTACAATGTTTACCTTCTTCCAAAACATGTTATCACTTCCTCTCTTGTCTCCTTCACTGATGTTCACATATGTTCTCTTTGTCTTTTGCACATAATTTACCTCCTTCCAAAACATCTTTTTATTCTCCCTAGAGTTCAATGATACTCTCTCACCCCATCTCTCATTTGCCCTCTTTTTCAATGTATGCACCTTCCTCTTGGCCTTCTGCCACTTTTTCTTACACATCTCCAAGTCATTTGCACTCTTTCCCTGTAAGAACCGTCCAAATGCCTCTTCTTTCACTTTCACTAATCTACCCACCTCCCACCTTTCCCATGCAATATGCATCTCTTGTACATGCCATCACATGGAAGAATGTCATCTACTACACAAAGTTAAGCAGTTGATAAAATTTTTGAAAACAGAAGTTAACAAATAAGGGCATGCCACTATGGTATTCTCTTGCTAGAGCAGGTCATGCTTGGCTGGGAAGGGTATAAATTACTAGTTTAGTGGTCACTGCCATTTCCTTTGTGTCATAAATGACACTTTTGCAATACTCGTTTAGTGTTTAGAGTATATAATAAGAGTGCCAAATAACACTGAGATCAAAATCTTACTTATTCCGTGGTGATGAAGTAGCAATAATGGTGAGCTGTGAAGGTCAGGAAAGATGAGATGTAAATTAACGTGAAACTAAATGAAACACTACACTAGAAGCTGAAATCTACCTTAATTTTCAATCTTACAATCATCATCTGTGAATGATATCTTCATCTGCAGCTGTGCAACATATGGTACAGTTCATTTGGTACAGTTCATTTGATCAGTGTGTTTAACAGTGGCTGATGGCTTTGTGTTTTGCTGTTTGCCAAATCATGAAACAAGAAGTGATCAGATGTAAACTAACCATAATAACCACATCTTTTCATATAGCTTCAAAAATATGGTAAATTTCAACTGTCAGGGGAAGTCTTTATTAATTACATTCACTGCAAAAAAGTCTCAATTAATTTTTCATTAAATCCCACGTTTTCCCTGTTCTTCATGACACTCACAAAAAATTCTGATCTTGTTGCAGTATTCTTAATCTGGATTTATTAACATTTTGGGCATCCAGCGAATTAATCTATAGTATAAACACCAACCTACCTTTGCAAATTGAGGCTCTACTACTGTAAGGGTAAGAGAATGGCGTCCCCTTACAGTACTTTATCAGGAAAAGTTAGGTTAGATCAGATTGAATTTGGCTAGGAGATGTTATAATAGATTATAGTACGAAAGATCAAATTAGGTTTGGCTACATTCGGTTACATTAGGCTGGGTAAAGCTGGTTTTGGTGAGACAAGGTTGGGGTAGATGCACATAAGTTACGTTAAATTTGGCAAAGTTTGTTTTGTGAGACTGTAGAATACAGCTTTACCTAATATACTCTATACTGGAAACAAAAAAAAATCGATCTTCAGACTAATGATGTTGGAGAGTCCCTATGACTGGAACAACTTTTCTTCTGTACATCAATTATCGCACAAATAAGGTGGCGTTAAGACCAGACTATTTCACTACAGTTTTCATTCAAGAAATTCTGATAAGATTAGTAGCGACATCATAGGCCTACATAATGTCATTGTACTCACTCTGAAACGTCCTGAATAACTTTGGAGCTAACTTTCTTGTTCACCCATGCTGTAAGTATTAACCTCCCATCAGCCAGAAGGGTTAGGGCACCTTTGTTATTGGATTCTAAGTCCGCCCTCAGAACTTGGTCAATGCTATAAGACGTTTCTGCATATTTTTTCACCACTACCAATTTGTTAACGTTGCGATGGGCGGACATGATTGTTTACTACGGTCAGCTGATATAGTTGCAACGTATTCCTTTATTTTACCGAAAAAAATTGTATCCAGTTATTTACAAGATGAGTATATAACACGTAAAAACTTATAATGAACATATCTCTTTTACTCAAACATCATTTCTGACAGTGGCAGTGGAGTCTCACTCACTGCACACTGACTTACTTATATAACTGTACAACAATGACATCAAAAAATGTGACTAAAAGCATGAATATATTTATCTACGACTAGAATAATTTTTCTTTTTATTTAGATATCTGTAGGAGAAACGAAAATAAATTCGTTCTGTTTTAGGCAATTCAAGTTTTATGCGAATTCTAAGGAGAACAGCAAGTCGACAATAACAGACTAGCTTGTCTTGCCATATATCTACACAGGAAATATTCACCTCCAAAAAGCTTAAAGCTTGAATTCAGCTGTCAAACATGTATGTATATATATATATATATATATATATATATATATATATATATATATATATATATATATATATATATATGCACGAATAAGTAACTGATATCTAAAAGTAAGGTATCATGATAAAGCAGCCAAACACGTGAGTGTTCGTAACAAAGGGACCATTATCAGATGTTGCCACAAGTTAGCATGTGGTTGATGGTAGTCATGCCCAGGAAATATTTGTGGAATCATCTTTCCATGTTCCATAAAGTTCACTCTTGGACTTGAAACATACTTGAACAAAATTACTGCATCACCCTCAGTGGAATACGTTTCAGCATTCAGCGACTGGGTGTAAAAACATCGTTCATAATAAGCTTAATAAATTGTTTCTATATGCTTTTACTAACTTTATTTCATGTGTGGCGGGGTGGCGACGGGAATTAATAAAAACAGCAAGTATGAATTATGTACATGTGTATATATGTATAAGTCTGTGTATGTACATATATGTATACGTGAAATGTATAGGTATGTATGTGTGCGTGTGTGGACGTGTATGTATATGTGTATGTGAGTGGGTTGGGCCATTCTTTCGTCTGTTTCCTTGCGCTACCTCGCTAACGCGGGAGACAGCGACAAAGTATAATAAAATAAAAAATGATTTTCATTTGTCCTCCTATTTCACTGCCAAATAGATTGTTTATAATTTCTTTCACTACCTTTCTTTACCATCATTTGCTCCTCCTCCTGTGTTACTGCTAAAGAGATTGTTTTTAATTTCTTTTACCACCTTTCTTTATATTAATTCGCTCTGCTGTTCTAATAACATTCCCATTTCTCTCAGCCAGATGAATAAAAAAATCACGGTGATTTCTGAAATCACGGCATATCTGGGACTTTACGTATTTGAACAAAATTACTGCACAGCCAGAATAGAATACGTTTCAACATTCAGAGACTGGGTGTAAATCATTGTTTCTAGTGAGCCAAATGGATTTTTTAATTTCTATAACTATCTTTATTTTGATTTGGTCTACTGTTTTACTAAGTCTCTCTCTCTCTCTCTCTCTCTCTCTCTCTCTCTCTCTCTCTCTCTCTCTCTCTCTCTCTCTCTCTCTCTCTCTCTCTCGGACGCATTGAAAAAAATCGTGGTTATCTTTCCTGGAATAGCGGCTTATCTGAGACTTCAGCTATCTTTTGATTAATAATAATAATAATAATAATAATAATAATAATAATAATAATGATAATAATATTGATGATAATAATAATAATGATAATAATAATAATGATAATAATAATAATAATAATAATAATAATAATAATAATGATAATAATAATAATAATGACAATAATAATAATAATACGTAAACATTCACTCTGCCCTAACATCGTCTGTTACTCGTTAACACTCCTTACCCTTAGAAGTCCCTTTTATCTTAAGAAGCTCCTGCAGCGCTCAGAAAGCTGGCCATGTACACCGGCTGGGACCGTAGGCCATAAAGTGTAATGATGTTGTGTGTGCTTCTGTGTTGTGCAGGGAGGCCAGGGCAACTGAGGGGTAACTTTTTTATGTTGAAGGCTCCAGTCATGGACAGAAGTCCACATCAAGGCCGGGCCTTGATTGCAATAAAGAGAGAATTATAAAAGAGAAAAAGAAAAGACAAGGGGAAAGTATTTACGAGTTTTTGAAAAGTGAAAACCCTGTCTTTCAAAATGTGTCAGGTCACTGTTATTGGGAAAGACATGAGAAAGCAGAGTTCCAAGGCTTCGACGTGTAGGGAAAGAAGCAGTTATCAGAACGGCCCATCCTTGAGTTGCTGATGGTCACACAGTAATCATGTGACGCAGCAGCTTGCCCAGTATTGCGTGGTCTAATTAGAGGTGGGACCCACAAACAACCAGTTTTGGGGAGCAAGCGGGTCAAGTTGGGAAGTTAGCTTGGGACAGTTCATAAAGTGGACCGCTTTCGACTCAACATTGCCAAATAAGGATGCAGAGCTAAACCCACCCAGATGTAAGAGCAGCACTCCATACAAGGACGAATCAATTGTTTGCATAAGCGGAGCAACTGTTCAGAAGAAACGGAGTTACAATATGTAACAGGCCATCCAGTTTCTTAGCTATTCCCGTAATGTGGGGTTTGTAAGAAAGAGTAGATGTTAAAGCAATACCAAGTATGTTTCATGAGTCAAGAGGTGGAGTTAAAAAAAAAAACCGTCAAATGAGAGACGAGCATTGTTCAGTGTCTTCATCGTTGTGGTAGCTGCATGATAACCATGAATGTCTGAGGATATGTTGAAATGGTGTGTGTAGCGTTCTGGGACGAGTGGTGTCCCTGTATGGGTCACACCACGACTGTGAAGTCTCCTCGAAAGAGCTGGTGTCATCCTCAGTGGACGAACAGGATTAGAATCTCGTGGGAGAACCTGTCACTGTACAGGAGTCCACCATTCCCTCGGTCCTGATCGTATCACAGCCTTCAAGCAGCAGGAGCTGTGTGTGTGTGTGTGTGTGTGTGTGTGTGTGTGTGTCTACATTTTCATAGTTGTTCACCGTTTCCCATGTTAATGAGGTAGCGCCAGGAACAGACAAAGAAAAGCCTCATTGGCTCACACTCAGTCTCTAGCTGTCAAGTGTGCTCCATCGGAGCCACAGCTCCCTATCCACAACCAAGCCCCACAGATCGTGGTATCCTCCAACTGTTTCATATGCCCTGATTCAGTCCACAGATAGCACGTCGCCCTCTGTATACCTAATCACCCTAGTTCACTCTATTCCGTGCACGTATTTCATCCTCCTGCATATTCGGAAACCGACAACTCAAAATCTTTTTCACTTCATCTTTTCATTTCCAATTTGGTCTTCCCATTTTCCCTGTACCTCCACTTATGACACTTACTCTTTTATCTAATTTGTTAACCGGCCCACTTATGTGTACATATATATATATATATATATATATATATACATATATATATATATATATATATATATATATATATATATATATATATATATATATATATATATATATATATATATATATATATATATATTATCCCTGGGGATAGGGGAGAAAGAATACTTCCCACGTATTCCCTGCGTGTCGTGGAAGGCGACTAAAAGGGGAGGGAGCAGGGGGCTGGAAATCCTCCCCTCTCTTTTTTTTTTAATTTTCCTAAAGGAGGAATAGAGGGGGGACAGGTGAGGATATTCCACAAAGACCCAGTCCTCTGTTCTTAACGCTACCTCGCTAAAGCGGGAAATGGCGAATAGTTTAAAAGAAAGAAAAGAAGATATATATATATATATATATATATATATATATATATATATATATATATATATATATATATATATATATATATATATATATATATATTATCCCTGGGGATAGGGGATTAAGAATACTTCCCACGTATTCCCTGCGTGTCGTAGAAGGCGACTAAAAGGGAAGGGAGCGGGGGGCTGGAAATCCTCCCCTCTCTTTTTTTTTTTAATTTTCCAAAAGAAGGAACAGAGGGGGCCAGGTGAGGATATTCCAAATATATATATATATATATATATATATATATATATATATATATATATATATATATATATATATATATATATATATATATATATATATGGAGGTGGAAAGATGGAGTGAAAAAGATTTTGAGTGATTGGGGCCTGAACATGCAGGAGGGTGAAAGGCGTGCTAGGAATAGAGTGAATTGGAACGTGGTATACCGGGGTCGACGTGCTGTCAATGGATTGAACCAGGGCATGTGAAGCGTCTGGGGTAAACCATGCAAAGTGTGTGGGGCCTGGATGTGGAAAGGGAGCTGTGGTTTCGGGCATTATTACATGACAGCTAGAGACTGAGTGTGAACGAATGGGGCCTTTGGTGTTTTTCCTAGCGCTACCTCGCACACATAAGGGGGAGGGGGTTGTTATTCCATGTGTGGCGAGGTGGCGATGGGAACAAATAAAGGCAGACAGTATGAATCATGTACATGTGTATATATGTATATGTCTGTGTGTGTATATATATGTGTACATTGAGATGTATAGGTATGTATAGTGTGCGTGAGTGGACATGTATGTATATACATGTGTATGTGGGCGGGTTGGGCCATTCTTTCGTCTGTTTCCTTGCGCTACCTCGCTAACGCGGGAGACAGCGACAAAGCAAAATAAAATAATATATATATATATATATATATATATATATATATATATATATATATATATATATATATATATATATATGTGTGTGTGTGTGTGTGTGTGTGTATTATGTTGAAGGCTTCAGTCACGGACATAAATACACATCAAGGCCAGGCCTTAACTCGTATATAGAGATATGAAACAGAAAAAGAAAAGACAAGGAAAATTATTTACCAATTTTTGAGTGAAAAACCTGTGTTTTGAAATGTGCCAGGTCATGATTATTAGGAAAGGAGTGAGAAGGTCGGGACTTCCAAACCTTCGACGTGTAGCGAAAGAAAAAGATATCAAAACGACCTACCCTAGTGTAGCTGGTGCTCACACAATCATCATGTGACGCAGCAGCTTGCCGAGTATTGCGTGGTGTAGCTGTAGTGTGGGCACACAAACAGACAACTCTCGGGAGCAAAAAACAATGTAATACCTATAGAAGAGGGAGAGTGAACCAATATTGCGGCGTTGGGCAAGGGGGTCAAGTCTGGAAGTTAGCCTGGGATAATCTATAAGGCGGGCCGCTTTCGACTCGACTCTGTCAAGTAAGGATGCAGAGCTAGAACCACCTTAAATGTGAGAGCTGTACTCCATACAAGGACGAATCAATCCCATGTATAAACAGAGCAAATGTTCAGAAGAGAAGTTTCGACATCTAGACAGGACACCCAGTTTCTTAGAAGCAGACATAACTATTCCTGTAATGTGGGGGTTTCCAAGAAAGAATGGATGTTTATTGAGTCAAGAGGTGGAATTACAGAACCATCAACAAAGAGACGAGAGGTGTGAGGAGTTTCCGATAGAAAGATGGGTAGAAACTGGGTCTTGGAGGCATTAAACATAAGATTTTGCGTGCTGAGGAAGCTGTGTCAAAACGAGGTGTAGATCGAGTGAGAGAAGAGGGAGCAGAATTGAAGGATGTGGATGAATGCAATGTTGAGTCCTTAGCATATGAGTGCTTTGGATTATTTGTTGAGGAGAGGAAATCATTGAAAAAAGGAAAAAAAGTGTAGGGGGCAGGACAGAACCCTGAGGGACACCGCTGTTGATGGAGAAAATGGGGGAGGCTGATCCATCAACAACTACGGAGATAGACCGGCCAGAGAGGAAGCTAGATATGAAGGAGCAAAGCGAGGAAGGGAAGCCAAAAGAGGCGAGCTTAGAGATGAGACCCCGATGTCATACCCTGTCAAAAGCTTTAGATATGTCAAAGGGACTACACATGACTCTCCAAAATCTTTTAGAGATGATGACCAGACATTAGTAAGATAGGAAAGAATATCACCAGTGGATCTAGCCTTACGGATGCCATACTGATGATCAGAGAGAAGACTGAGTTTCGAGGTGTTTAAGAATATGGAAATTGAGGAGGGATTCAAAGACTTTGGAAATGGTAGATGTCAAAGCAACAGGGCGATAGTTAGGTCAGAACGGTCACCCTTCTTAGGGATGGGATGTATCAATACATGCTTCTAAAGAGAAGGAAAAGTTTTGGGTTTTAAACAGAAACAGAACAGACGTGCAAGCACAGGTGCAAGTTCAGAGGCACACTCTTTCAGTACACGGGGATGGATGCCATCAAGACCATAAGCCTTGCTTTTGTCCACAGAAAGAAGTGCTTTTCGGTCAGTCCGAAAAGAGAATACAGGAAGGGGCAAAGGATGCTTAAGAGGAGCATCAGGGGATGAAGTAGTGTTAGAGTCATCCAAGGTGGAGTTAGAGGAGACACGGGAACCAAAGAGATTTGATTTGTCTACGGAAGAGACAGCTATAGTACCGTCAGAGCTGAAAAGTGAGGGGAAGGTAGAGCGACATAAGTTGTTAGAGATGCCCTAAGCTAAAGGGCAGAAAGACCCATCGGTGGATGACGAGGAGAGGTTATCGCACTTCCTCTGAATAATGGAACGCTTCGCCTCACGGATAACGTGCTTGCACCGATTACGGACAGCGATAAAAGCCTCTCCTCAGTTGAACACCCTCGGTCTAGTACCTCTTCTAATATCCTACATCTCTCTGAGACACGATTGTCGAATGATGTTCTCATTAGTCCCTTATCATATCTAACTATAACCTCCACTCACGATTCCGGTTAAAACGGAGTGTTTGTGCTTATTCCAACATCAGCACATCTGTTGCACGCCTCAAGGACCTTGAGTCTCCAAACTTTGATGTTATGTGGCTCAAGGTCGGTCTCCCGACTTCCACACTTTTCCTATGTTTCACCTACGTGCTCCCTTAACTCGACAAATCTTATTTCCTTCTTCGAGAATCTAAACTTCTGCCATGAGACTGTGACATCCTCTCGCCTGCAAGCCGAGATCCTCTACCTCGGGGACTTTAACGTTCAACAAGGGGATTGTTGAATTCTTCCCACACGGGGTGGCGACGAGAATGGATGAAGGCAGCAAGTATCAATAAGTACATGTGTATATATGTATATGTCTGTGTATGTATACGTTGAAATGTATAGGTACGTATATGTCAGTGTGTGGGCGTTTATATATATACATGTGTATGTGGGTGGGTGGGGCCATTCTTTCGTCTGTTTCCTTGCGCTACCTAGCTAACGCGGGAGACAGCGACTAAGAATAATGGATAAATAAATAAATAAATATATATATATATATATATATATATATATATATATATATATATATATATATATATATATATATATATATATATTTTTTTTTTTTTTTTTTTTTTTTTGTCGCTGTCTCCCGCGTTTGCGAGGTAGCGCAAGGAAACAGACGAAAGAAATGGCCCAACCCACCCCCATACACATGTATATACATACGTCCACACACGCAAATATACATACCTACACAGCTTTCCATGGTTTACCCCAGACGCTTCACATGCCCTGATTCAATCCACTGACAGCACGTCAACCCCGGTATACCACATCGATCCAATTCACTTTATTCCTTGCCCTCCTTTCACCCTCCTGAATGTTCAGGCCCCGATCACACAAAATCTTTTTCACTCCATCTTTCCACCTCCAATTTGGTCTCCCTCTTCTCGTTCCCTCCACCTCCGACACATATGTCCTCTTGGTCAATCTTTCCTCACTCATTCTCTCCATGTGCCCAAACCATTTCAAAACACCCTCCTCTGCTCTCTCAACCACGCTCTTTTTATTTCCACACATCTCTCTTACCCTTACGTTACTTACTCGATCAAACCACCTCACACCACACATTGTCCTCAAACATCTCATTTGCAGCACATCCATCCTCCTGCGCACAACTCTATCCATAGCCCACGCCTCGCAACCATACAACATTGTTGGAACCACTATTCCTTCAAACATACCCATTTTTGCTTTCCGAGATAATGTTCTCGACTTCCACACATTCTTAAAGGCTTCCAGGATTTTCGCCCCCTCCCCCACCCTATGATCCACTTCCGCTTCCATGGTTCCATCCGCTGCCAGATCCACTCCCAGATATCTAAAACACTTTACTTCCTCCAGTTTTTCTCCATTCAAACTTACCTCCCAATTGACTTGACCCTCAACCCTACTGTACCTAATAACCTTGCTCTTATTCACATTTACTCTTAACTTTCTTCTTTCACACACTTTACCAAACTCAGTCACCAGCTTCTGCAGTTTCTCACATGAATCAGCCACCAGCGCTGTATCATCAGCGAACAACAACTGACTCACTTCCCAAGCTCTCTCATCCCCAACAGACTTCATACTTGCCCCTCTTTCCAAAACTCTTGCATTCACCTCCCTAACGACCCCATCCATAAACAAATTAAACAACCATGGAGACATCACACACCCCTGCCGCAAACCTACATTCACTGAGAACCAATCACTTTCCTCTCTTCCTACACGTACACATGCCTTACATCCTCGATAAAAACTTTTCACTGCTTCTAACAACTTGCCTCCCACACCATATATTCTTAATACCTTCCACAGAGCATCTCTATCAACTCTATCATATGCCTTCTCCAGATCCATAAATGCTACATACAAATCCATTTGCTTTTCTAAGTATTTCTCACATACATTCTTCAAAGCAAACACCTGATCCACACATCCTCTACCACTTCTGAAACCACACTGCTCTCCCCCAATCTGATACTCTATACATGCCTTCACCCTCTCAATCAATACCCTCCCATATAATTTACCAGGAATACTCAACAAACTTATACCTCTGTAATTGGAGCACTCACTCTTATCCCCTTTGCCTTTGTACAATGGCACTATGCACGCATTCCGCCAATCCTCAGGCACCTCACCATGAGTCATACATACATTAAATAACCTTACCAACCAGTCAATAATACAGTCACCCCCTTTTTTAATAAATTCTACTGCAATACCATCCAAACCTGCTGCCTTGCCGGCTTTCATCTTCCGCAAAGCTTTTACTACCTCTTCTCTGTTTACCAAATCATTTTCCCTAACCCTCTCACTTTGCACACCACCTCGACCAAAACACCCTATATCTGCCACTCTATCATCAAACACATTCAACAAACCTTCAAAATACTCACTCCATCTCCTTCTCACATCACCACTACTTGTTATCATATATATATATATATATATATATATATATATATATATATATATATATATATATATATATATATATATATATATATATATATATATAATCCCTGGGGATAGGGGAGAAAGAATACTTCCCACGTATTCCCTGCGTGTCGTAGAAGGCGACTAAAAGGGAAGGGAGTGGGGGGCTGGAAATCCTCCCCTCTCGTTTTTTTTTTTTTTTTTTTTTTTTTTAATTTTCCAAAAGAGGGAACAGAGAAGAGGTCCAGGTGAGGATAATCCCTCAAAGGCCCAGTCCTCTGTTCTTAACGCTACCTCGCTATCGCGGGAAATAGCGAATAGTATGAAAAAAAAAAAAAAAAAAAAAAAAAATATATATATATATATATATATATATATATATATATATATATATATATATATATATATATATATATATATATGTGAAAAAAAAGGGCAAATGAGAGTTGGGGTGAGAGAGTATCATTAAATTTTAGGGAGAATAAAAAGATGTTCTGGAGGGAGGTAAATAAAGTGCGTAAGACAAGGGAGCAAATGGGAACTTCGGTGAAGGGCGCAAGTGGGGAGGTGATAACAAGTAGTGGTGATGTGAGAAGGAGAGGGAGTGAGTATTTTGAAGGTTTGTTGAATGTGTTTGATGATAGAGTGGCAGATATAGGGTGTTTTGGTCGAGGTGGTGTGCAAAGTGAGAGGGTTAGGGAAAATGATTTGGTAAACAGAGAAGAGGTAGTGAAAGCTTTGCGGAAGATGAAAGCCGGCAAGGCAGCAGGTTTGGATGGTATTGCAGTGGAATTTATTAAAAAAGGGGGTGACTGTATTGTTGACTGGTTGGTAAGGTTATTTAATGTATGTATGACTCATGGTGAGGTGCCTGAGGATTGGCGGAATGCGTGCATAGTGCCATTGTACAAAGGCAAAGGGGATAAGAGTGAGTGCTCAAATTACAGAGGTATAAGTTTGTTGAGTATTCCTGGTAAATTATATGGGAGGGTATTGATTGAGAGGGTGAAGGCATGTACAGAGCATCAGATTGGGGAAGAGCAGTGTGGTTTCAGAAGTGGTAGAGGATGTGTGGATCAGGTGTTTGCTTTGAAGAATGTATGTGAGAAATACTTAGAAAAGCAAATGGATTTGTATGTAGCATTTATGGATCTGGAGAAGGCATATGATAGAGTTGATAGAGATGCTCTGTGGAAGGTATTAAGAATATATGGTGTGGGAGGAAAGTTGTTAGAAGCAGTGAAAAGTTTTTATCGAGGATGTAAGGCATGTGTACGTGTAGGAAGAGAGGAAAGTGATTGGTTGTCAGTGAATGTAGGTTTGCGGCAGGGGTGTGTGATGTCTCCATGGTTGTTTAATTTGTTGATGGATGGGGTTGTTAGGGAGGTAAATGCAAGAGTTTTGGAAAGAGGGGCAAGTATGAAGTCTGTTGGGGATGAGAGAGCTTGGGAAGTGAGTCAGTTGTTGTTCGCTGATGATACAGCGCTGGTGGCTGATTCATGTGAGAAACTGCAGAAGCTGGTGACTGAGTTTGGAAAAGTGTGTGAAAGAAGAAAGTTAAGAGTAAATGTGAATAAGAGCAAGGTTATTAGGTACAGTAGGGTTGAGGGTCAAGTCAATTGGGAGGTGAGTTTGAATGGAGAAAAACTGGAGGAAGTGAAGTGTTTTAGATATCTGGGAGTGGATCTGGCAGCGGATGGAACCATGGAAGCGGAAGTGGATCATAGGGTGGGGGAGGGGGCGAAAATCCTGGGGCCTTGAAGAATGTGTGGAAGTCGAGAACATTATCTCGGAAAGCAAAAATGGGTATGTTTGAAGGAATAGTGGTTCCAACAATGTTGTATGGTTGCGAGGCGTGGGCTATGGATAGAGTTGTGCGCAGGAGGATGGATGTGCTGGAAATGAGATGTTTGAGGACAATGTGTGGTGTGAGGTGGTTTGATCGAGTGAGTAACGTAAGGGTAAGAGAGATGTGTGGAAATAAAAAGAGCGTGGTTGAGAGAGCAGAAGAGGGTGTTTTGAAGTGGTTTGGGCACATGGAGAGGATGAGTGAGGAAAGATTGACCAAGAGGATATATGTGTCGGAGGTGGAGGGAACAAGGAGAAGAGGGAGACCAAATTGGAGGTGGAAAGATGGAGTGAAAAAGATTTTGTGTGATCGGGGCCTGAACATGCAGGAGGGTGAAAGGAGGGCAAGGAATAGAGTGAATTGGAGCGATGTGGTATACCGGGGTTGACGTGCTGTCAGTGGATTGAAGCAGGGCATGTGAAGCGTCTGGGGTAAACCATGGAAAGCTGTGTAGGTATGTATATTTGCGTGTGTGGACGTATGTATATACATGTGTATGGGGGGGGAGGTTGGGCCATTTCTTTCGTCTGTTTCCTTGCGCTACCTCGCAAACGCGGGAGACAGCGACAAAGTATAATAAATAAATAAATATATATATATATATATATATATATATATATATATATATATATATATATATATATATATATATATATATATATATTTAATTTTTTTCATACATATTCGCCTTATCCCGCGTAGACGAGGTAACGTTGAGAATAGAGGAGCAAGCCTTAGAGGGTGTATCCTCACTTGGCCCACTTCTCTGTTCCTTCTTTTGAAAAATCATAAACGGGAGTGGAGGATTTCCAGCCCCCCGCTCCCTCCCCTTTTAGTCGCCTTCGACGACACGCAGGGAATTCTTGGGAAGTATTCTTTCTCCCCTATCCCCAGTGATTATATATATATATATATATATATATATATATATATATATATATATATATATATATATATATATATATCTTTTCTTTTTCTTTTATACTATTCGCCATTTCCCGCGTTAGCGAGGTAGCATTAAGAACAGAGGACTGGGCCTTTGAGGGAATACCCTCACCTGGCCCAATTCTCTGTTCCTTCTTTTGGAAAAAAAAAAAAAAAAAAAAAAAAAAAAACGAGAGGGGAGGATTTCCAGCCCCCCGCTCCCTCCCCTTTTAGTCGCCTTCTACGACACGCAGGGAATACGTGGGAAGTATTCTTAATCCCCTATCCCCAGGGATAATATATATATATATATATATATATATATATATATATATATATATATAGCGCAAGGAAACAGACGAAAGAATGGCCCAACCCACCCACAAACACATGTATATACATACACGTCCACACACAGCACATATACATACCTATACATTTCAATGTATACATGTATGTACATACACAAACATATACATATATACTCATGTACATAATTCATACTTGCTGCCTTTATTCATTTCCGTCGCCACTTACCACACTTGAAATGATAACCCCCTCCCCCCCGCATGCACGCAAGGTAGCGCTAGGAAAAGACAACAAAGGCCACACTCGTTCAAACTCAGTCTCTAGCTGTCATGTATAATGCACCCAAACCACAGCTCCTTTTCCACATCCAGGCCCCACAAAACTTTCCATGGTTTATACCCAGACGCTTCACATGCCTTAGATCAATTCATTGACAGCACGTCGACCCCTGTATACCACATCGCTCCAATTTACTCTATTCCTTGCACGCCTTTCACCCTCCTGCATGTCCAGGCCCCGATCACTCAAAACTTTTTCACTCCATCTTTCCACCTCCAATTTGGTCTCCCACTTCTCGTTCCCTCCACCTCTGACACATATATCCTCTTGGTCAATCTTTCCTCACTCATTCTCTCCATGTGACCAAATCACTTCAAAACACCCTCTTCTGCTCTTTCAGCCACACTCTTTTTATTACCACACATCTCTCTTATCCTATCATTACTTACTCGATTAAACCACTTCACACTACAAATTGTCCTCAAACATCTCATTTCTAACACATTCACCCTCCTCCGCACAACGCTATCTATAGCCCACGCCTCGCAGCCATATAACATTGTTGGCGCCGCTATTCCTTCAAACATACCCATTTTTGCTTTCCGAGATGATGTTCTCGCCTTCCACATATTTTTCAACGCTCCCAGAACTTTCGCCCTATCCCCAACCTGTGACTCACTTCTGCTTCCAAGGTTCCATCCGCTGCCAAATCACTTCCTCCAGTTTTTCTCAATTCAAACTTACTTCCCAGTTGACTTGTCCTTCAACCCTACTGTACCTAATAACCTTGCTCTTATTCACATTTACTCTCAGCTTTCTTCTTTCACACACTTTACCAAACTCAGTCACCAGCTTCTGCAGTTTCTCACATGAATCAGCCACCAGCGCTGTATCATCAGCGAACAACAACTGACTCATTTCCCAAGCTCTCTCATCCACAACAGACTGCATACTTGCCCCTCTCTCCAAAACTCTTGCATTCACCTCCCTAACAACCCCATCCATCAACAAATTAAACAACCATGGAGACATCACACAGCCCTGCCGCAAACCGACTTTCACTGAGAACCAATCACTTTCCTCTCTTCCCACTCGCACACATGCCTTACATCCTCGATAAAAACTTTTAACTGCTTCTAACAACTTGCCTCCCACACCATATACTCTTAATACCTTCCACAGAGCATCTCTATCAACTCTATCATATGCCTTTTCCAGATCCATAAATGCTACATACAAATCCATTTGCTTTTCTAAGTATTTCTCACATACATTCTTCAAAGCAGA
Source organism: Panulirus ornatus (assembly GCF_036320965.1). Lineage (NCBI taxonomy): Eukaryota > Metazoa > Arthropoda > Malacostraca > Decapoda > Palinuridae > Panulirus > Panulirus ornatus. The sequence goes on from NC_092279.1 coordinate 27,602,775, forward strand.
CACCTGATCCACACATTCTCTACCACTTCTGAAACCACATTGCTCTTCCCCATGCTTTCTCCCTCTCAATCAATACACCCCCATATAATTTCCCAGGAATACTCAACAAACTTATACCTCCGTAATTTGAGCATTCACCTTTATCCCCTTTGCCTTTGTACAATGGCACTATGCATGTATTCCGCCAGTTCTCAGGCACTTCACCATGAGTCATACATACACTGAATAACCTTACCAACCAGTCAACAACACAGTCACCCTCTTTTTTTAATAAATTCCACTGCAATACCATCCATACCCGCTATGTTGCCGGCTTTCATCTTCCGCAAAGCTTTTACTACCTCTTCTCTGTTTATCAAATCATTCTCCCTAACCCTCTCACTTTGCACACCACCTCGTCCAAAACACCCTGTATATGCCACGCTATCATCAAACACATTCAACAAACACATTCAACAAATACTCACTCCATCTCCTCACATCACCACTAATTGTTATCACCTCCCCATTTGCCTCCTTCACCGATGTTCCCATTTGTTCTCTTGTCTTCCGCACTTTATTTACATCTTCTAAAACATCTTTTTATTCTCCCTAAAATTTAATGATACTCTCTCACCCCAACTCTCATTTGCCCTCTTTTTCACCTCTTGCACATATCTCTTGACCTCCTGCCTCTTTCTTTTATACATCTCCCACTCATTTGCACTATTTTCCTGCAAAACTCGTCCAAAAGCCTCTCTCTTCTCTTTCACTAATAATCTTACTTCTTCATCCCACCACTCACTACCCTTTCTAATCTGCCCACCTCCCACGCTTCTCATGCCACAAGCATCTTTTGCGTAAGCCATCACTGCTTCCCTAAATACATCCCATTCCTCCCCCACTCACCTTACCTCCTGTGCTCTCACCTTTTTCCATTCTGAACTCAGTCTCTCCTGGTACTTCCTCACACAAGTTTCCTTCCCAGGCTCACTTATTCTCACCACTCTCTTCACCTCAACTTTCTCTCTTCTTTTCTGAAAACCTCTACAAATCTTCACCTTCGCCTCCACAAGATGATGATCAGACATCCCTCCAGTTGCACCTCTCAGCACATTAACATCCAAAAGTCTTTCTTTCGCGCGCCTATCAATCAATACGTAATCCAATAACCTCTCTAGTATAGTTTTTGAACCAGGTATTTCCAATCACAAGTCCTTTTTCAGCACACAAATCTATAACCTCTTCACGATTTCCATTTACAACGCTGAACACCTCATGCACACCAATTCTTCCCTCAACTGACACATTATTCACCTTTGCATTCAAATCACCCATCACTATAAACCGGTCTCGTGCATCAAAACTACTAACACACTCACTCAGCTGCTCCCAAAACACTTGCCTCTCATGATCTTTCCTCTCATGCCCAGGTGCATACACACCAATAATCACCCATCTCTCTCCATCCATTTTCAGTTTTACCCATATCAATCTAGAGTTTAGTTTCTTACACTCTATCAAATACTCCCACCACTCCTGTTTCAGGAGTAGTGCTACTCCTTCCCTTGCTCTTGTCCTCTCACCAACCCCTGACTTTACTCCCTAAACATTCCCAAACCACTCTTCCCCTTTACCCTTGAGCTTCGTTTCACTCAGAGCCAAAACATCCAGGTTCCTTTCCTCAAACATACTACCTCTCTCCTTTTTTCTCATCTTGGTTACATCCACACACATTTAGACACCCCAATCTGAGTCTTCGAGGAGGATGAGCATTCCCCGCGTGACTCTTTCTTGTGTTTCCTGTTTTAGAAAGTCAAAATACGAGGAGGGGAGGGTTCCTAGCCCCCACTCCCGTCCCCTTTAGTCGCCTTCTATGACACGTGAGGAATGCGTGGGAAGTATCTTTCTTCCCTGTCCCCAGGTATATATATATATGTATATATATATATATATATATATATATATATATATATATATATATATATATATATATATATATATATATATATATATATATATATATATATATATACATATATATATATATATATATATATAGGGGAGAAAGAATACTTCCCATGTATTCCCTGCGTCTCGTAGAAGGCGACTAAAAGGGGAGGGAGCGGGGGGCTGGAAATCCACCCCTCTTGTTTTTTTTGTTTTTTTTTAATTTTCTAAAAGAGGGAACGGAGAAGGGGACCAGGTGAGGATATTCCCTCAAGGGCCCAGTCCTCTGTTCTCAGCGCTACCTCGCTGGTGCGGGAGATGGCGAATGGTATGAAAGAAAAAAAAAAAAAAAAAAATATATATATATATATATATATATATATATATATATATATATATATATATATATATATATATATATATATCACACACCTGCCGCAAACCTACATACACTGAGAACCAATCACTTTCCTCTCTTCCTACACGTACACATGCCTTACATCCTCGATAAAAACTTTTCACTGCTCCCAACAACTTTCCTCCCACACCATATATTCTTAATACCTTCCACAGGACATCTCTATCAACTCTATCATATGCCTTCTCCAGATCCATAAATGCTACATAAAAATCCATTTGCTTTTCTAAGTATTTCTCACATACATTCTTCAAAGCAAACACTGATCCACACATCCTCTACCACTTCTGAAACCACACTGCTCTTCCCCAATCTGATGCTCTGTACATGCCTTCACCCTCTCAATCAATACCCTCCCATATAATTTACCAGGAATACTAACCAAACTTATACCTCTGTAATTTGAGCACTCTCTCTTATCCCCTTTGCCTTTGTACAATGGCACTATGCACGCATTCCGCCAATCCTCAGGCACCTCACCATGAGTCATACATACATTAAATAACCTTACCAACCAGTCAACAATACAGTCATCCCCTTTTTTTTTTCATAAATTCCACTGCAATACCATCCAAACCTGCTGCCTTGCCGGCTTTCATCTTCCGCAAAGCTTTTACTACCTCTTCTCTGTTTACCAAATCATTTTCCCTAACCTTCTCACTTTGCACACCACCTCGACCAAAACACCCTATATCTGCCACTCTATCATCAAACACATTCAACAAACCTTCAAAATACTCACTCCATCTCCTTCTCACATCACCACTACTTGTTATCACCTCCCCATTAGCGCCCTTCACTGAAGTTCCCATTTGCTCCCTTGTCTTACGCACTTTATTTAACTCCTTCCAGAACATGTCTCCATGGTTATTTAATTTGTTTATGGATGGGGTTGTTAGGGAGGTGAATGCAAGAGTTTTGGAAAGAGGGGCAAGCATGAAGTCTGTTGTGGATGAGAGAACTTGGTAAGTGAGTCAGTTGTTGTTCGCTGATGATACAGCGCTGGTGGCTGATTCATGTGAGAAACTGCAGAAGCTGGTGACTGAGTCTGGTAAAGTGTGTGAAAGAAGAAAGTTAAGAGTAAATGTGAATAAGAGCAAGGTTATTAGGTAAAGTAGGGTTGAGGGTCAAGTCAATTGGGAGGTAAGTTTGAATGGAGAAAAACTGGAGGAAGTAAAGTGTTTTAGATATCTGGGAGTGGATCTGGCAGCGGATGGAACCATGGAAGCGGAAGTGAATCATAGGGTGGGGGAGAGGGCGAAAATTCTGGGAGCCTTTAAGAATGTGTGGAAGTCGAGAACATTATCTCGGAAAGCATGTTTGAAGGAATAGTGGTTCCAACAATGTTGTATGGTTGCGAGGCGTGGGCTATGGATAGAGTGGTGCACAGGAGGATGGATGTGCTGGAAATGAGATGTTTGAGGACAAGATGTGGTGTGAGGTGGTTTGATCGAGTAAGTAATGTAATGGTAAGAGAGATGTGTGGAAATAAAAAGAGCGTGGTTGAGAGAGCAGAAGAGGGTGTTTTGAAATGGTTTGGGCACATGGAGAGAATGAGTGAGGAAAGATTGACCAAGAGGATATATGTGTCGCAGGTGGAGGGAACGAGGAGAAGTGGGAGACCAAATTGGAGGTGGAAAGATGGAGTGAAAAAGATTTTGTGTGATCGGGGCCTGAACATGCTGGAGGGTGAAAGGCGGGCAAGGAATAGAGTGAATTGGATCGATGTGGTATACCGGGGTTGACGTGCTGTCAGTGGATTAAATCAGGGCATGTGAAGCGTCTGGGGTAAACCATGGAAAGTTGTGTGGGGCCTGGATGTGGAAAGGGAGCTGTTGTTTCGGGCATTATTGCATGACAGCTAGAGACTGAGTGTGAACGAGAGGGGCCTTTGTTGTCTTTTCCTAGTGCTACCTCGCACACATGAGGGGGAAGGGGGATGGTATACCATGTGTGGCGAGGTGGCGATGGGAATGAATAAAGGCAGACGGTGTGAATTGTGTGCATGGGTATATATGTATGTGTCTGTGTGTGTATATATATGTGTACACTGAGATGTATAGGTATGTATATTTGCGTGTGTGGACGTGTATGTATATACTTTGTGTATAGGGGTGGGTTGGACCATTTCTTTCGTCTAATTCCTTGCGCTACCTTGCAAACGCGGGAGACAGCGACAAAGTAAAGAAAAAAGATATATATATATATATATATATATATATATATATATATATATATATATATATATATATATATATATATATATATATATATATATGTTAACTCCAAACCTCCCCTTGATACCAAGAATTTTTTAGTTCTCCCATTTAGTGATAATTCTATGTTACTCCCAGGTTGCCTAAATCCTTTAATGTGAATGTAGTCTTCAGCAATAACAATACTATCAAGAATATCTTCATAAAAACTCGACAGAAAATTCTGTGGGCTGTGTTTACAGAATAACCTATAAAAGCTGTAATAAGTTTTATATCGTGCATACTGGTAAGGATCTTTAGGTTCGACTTAAGCAACATAAATACAGTATAAGAATAGGAAAAGAATCAAATGCTTTATTTGATAATGTAAAAATTACAACCATTGTATTACTTGAGTAACGCTAATTCGGTTATCAGCTGTAACTCCCTGACCAAGAGAAATATAACTGAATCCTCTGTTACTGAATACACAAAGCATTGTAACATGAATATTAGTGAAGGTCTATACAAACTGGATATGTCTGTCGTAAAAAAAAAAAAAGATAAACAGATACATCTTGTCCACATAATAAAATCATATGACAGTCATGATACCAGACCCAGAAAACACCAACCGAAAACACTTGTGTACCAGCGACGTCTTAGCTCCGCCTCTATTTTGTATTTACGCTGACTGCTCTCTCTTCTATGTCATTCTTGTGTCTCCCCTGATGATGTGATCATTACACGAAAGTGCACGTGGGAACTTATCGCGTTTCATATTCCTCGTGGTTATCAGCATATATATATATATATATATATATATATATATATATATATATATATATATATATCATTGTACTTTGTCGCTGTCTCCCGCGTTAGCGAGGTAGCGCAAGGAAACAGACGAAAGAATGGCCCAACCCACCCACATGCACATGTATATACATACACGCCCACGCACGAACATATACATACCTATACATTTCAACGTATACATACATATACATACACAGACAAATACACACATACACATGTAGATATTCATACTAGCTGCCTTTATTCATTCCCGTCGCCATCCCGCCACACATGAAATGGCACCCCCTCCCCGCGCACGCGCGCGAGGTAGCGCAAGGAAAAGGCAAAAAAGGCCACATTCGTTCACGCTCAATTTTTATCTGTCATGTGTAATGCACCGAAACCACAGCTCCCTTCCCACATCAAGGCCGCATACAAATTTGCCATTTCCCGCGTTAGCGAGGTAGCGTTAAGAACAGGGGACTGAGTCTTAAGAGGAATATCTTATTTGGCCCCTTTTTCTGTTCCTTCTTTTTGAAAATTAAAAAAGAGGGAGGGAAGGATTTCCAGCCGCCCGCTCCGTCCCCTTTCGTCGTCTTCTACGACCCGCAGGGAATACGTGGGAAGTATTCTTTCTCTCCTATCCCCAGGTATCAATATATATATATATATATATATATATATATATATATATATATATATATATATATATATATATATATA